>NW_015537979.1:1142549-1150949 GCF_001515605.1 Sinocyclocheilus anshuiensis | reverse complement strand
TGGGAATGTGTGATGCATTCAAATGCATGTTTCAATAAGAAAATGTGTCCACATACTTTACAATACATTTGACAATTTTAAGCTTTTATATATTTAAATGGTAAAAAAATATATTTACTGACCTGTGCACATTATTTTATTTCCTCTCTTTTTCATCTGAGATGATCACCTCTGGTGAAAGAGAAAAGCAGATGTTCATCAACATATCTCTGTACCCATCCTGTACACACACACACACACACGCTTAAAACCAACTCAAATTAATCATAGTCGGCACAAAAAAATGCTCGCTTTCCATTCCTCTCCTGGATAAACACCTTAAAGGATCAATGCCGCCGCTATAATCAGCTGAAAATGCCCCTTGTAGCTTTAGCGTGTCAAGCAAAGTGCAAACGATCCTGTACTTACGTTTGACCTCTAGCTTACAGGCAACTGTAGCCTCACCAAGGGCATTCTTGGCCCTGCAAGTGTAGACGCCACCGTCAAAGCTGGATGGTTTGCGGATTTCGAGTGAGCACACTCCCTGGTTGTTGATCTGCCTGTATTTGGGATCATCTCCTATGAGCATCTGATTCTTCAGCCACTCGATCGTAGGCTGCAAACAAAATACATGTCATTTCAACTGACGTGGCCACAACAAACACCAACAAGTAATTCACAACTGAACCATTGAACACATTACAATTAATTATATCCCTCACACATACTTAGAGGTGTCATGATTCTTATATAAAATGTCACACATCTCAGTCCCTGAATTTATGGCTACTCGAGGTCCATCAGCTGCAACAGCATGTTACTGCGCCTCATGGGTCAAGTTTACAGAAGCATTTTCACATTCTGTTAGCATTTAACCTTATGATGCTAACTGATGTCCCACTGCTCCATGGGTAACTTTCCAGAAAAGAGAAACATGCTAATCTAATGCCTTCAGTTCCACACACAGATGGTGTCCACAAGATGCTAAATTACTTCAGAAATCAAGATGCTAGCACAAAATGGCTAATGCAAAGGTGCTTTTTAGGAAAGGTGGAGATGAGGTCTTAAAATACTCCCCTTCAAGAAACACTTTACTAATGTGTGATTAGATGAGTAATTCCAGTGAAAACTTTGATTTGATCAGTTGAAAGCTAGTTAATCCTCATTCAGGCTCAAGAAGCCTAATGAAGTTACAGTAGCTAAGCTGAAATAATATCATCAAGCTGTCTGTTAGCTATGCTTTTGAGCATAATGGATGTCAAAAATAAATCTTTATTTAATAGGCTCGCGGCTCGCATCAAGTTCAAGACATTGATGCTTCATATAGAACAGCCACAGGCTCAGCTTACTTCCACTCACTACTATGAATCTACATCCCCTCCAGGAGATCCGCTAGTGAGCAACGCCTCGTGGTACCATCATGCCTAAAACTTAGTATTTCAAGCACTTCCTGTGTCTGTTTGCCTCTTTAAGAAGAATCGCTTTATGTATTCCCCAACTGTAAGTCGCTCTGGATAAAAGCGTCTGCAAAATGACTAAATGTAAATGTAAATGTAAATGTAATAGATATGGCAACACATAACAGACAGTAGCAGGGATCTTGTTAATTGAACATCTGATTAATCTGTGCTGATATTAGATTGTCAAAAAAGGATCATGTGTACCTTAAGGACTCTCCTGTTCAGTCAGGAAGTGGACTTTCACAAATAGGCAATATCAACAAGTCAATCACAAATAAGTCATAAATCTGGACAAAAAATACGAGCATCATTCCATTAATTTATGAAAACATCATTTTTAATAGGCAGAAGTTTGCTCTACATAAATATCCTGTTGAGAAACCATTACATTGAAGCACCACTGGGCCAAACAGCTTAGAGCAAGGTGAGGAACAGTTGCATTTTCACTTGAGCACGGTTTGGTACAGTATGATTACAAACCATTTCCGTTTTTCTCTGCACAGTTCTCAACCATCCTAGTGGAATGCTTGTAGCAGGATTGGAGCTAGGAGGTGGCTAAATTACCCCAAACGTTGCGGGACCATACCTGGCTACTCCAATAATGGCTTGTAATGACGCAATAATGGTTTTGTAGTGTAGTACAGAAGCCAGCATACTCCAATGTTTAGTTACTGTACATTATGCAGCACCAAAGTAGAACCGTGTTAACTGGCTCGGACAAACATGGAATGGAATGAAGGAATGAAAAATAATCTATGGCATCGTTCTATGAAGTGCATCAAGGTGTTCTTCTGTGAAGGTTTTAGGTTTCCAACTTCCTCCAAAAAGCTCAGGACACCCTGGAACTCTGTTGGTGCCTAATGGAAATTGCGCCCCAGCATGACAATCCGGAGCAAGGACTTTTGAGTGTCACAGTCCTTTTATACAATTTACTAGTCCCTGACTATCTGCCAGCTGGAACTGTTTGTTACTTTTTTTATTGCTTGAAGCATGTTGTAAATACTGTAGCCTTACTCTTGAGGAAGCCATTATTGAGTTATTCTTCTATGAAACATATTATGTTCTATTGTGGCTTTGAAGGTTTTACATTTCCAATTGCATCCAACATGACCAAGACAGCCTGGACATCTCTGGAACTTTGTTAGCATGAAATAAACAGCGGATCCCATCACAGCATGCTTTAATGAACAAGAATTTTGGAGTGTCCTAGAAGGCTAACTCATCAGGATTTGCATTCAGCCCAGATTTTGCATGCATCTCAGCTGTTCTCGAAACTTGATTCGCCATCCCCCTCCTTGGGAATGACAAGCTAACACAGTCCCCGCATGACTGTCTACCAGCTGGCATCCTTGGTCAGCAGGAACGACCAGCAGCACTGGGCTTTTTGTGTCTTATGACTACAGCTATGGGTATAATTAAACTATTTATTGAGCATGAACTCAAGGAGGTTTGGATATGTTGATACCATCGTTGGATTATTAACAGCTGTTGTTGAATTACAACGATAATCTTTCATATGTATATTTGTAGCAGCACATCAGCTAACTCTTGGCTACGACCATGTAGCTACTGGTTGGTAAATTTTTCACGATAGCAAATGTGGAAGGAGGACTATAACAGATCAGCAGAAAAGAGATGATCCATACCTTTGGACTGCCTCGGACTGCACATAGTAGTTTAGTGGTGTAGCCCACAGTGGCAGCTCTGTTACTGAGAGGCGCTGTGAACTTGGGAGCCTCGCTGAAATCATGCTCCTTGCACTCTGCTGGTTTGTAGACAATACCTACAGGGCAAGGGACAACAACCTCAGCTGGGACTGACAGTTGTGCAGAGGGTATAGCTGTTACATGACGTTAGTGATGTGCAAAACACCAGGCTTTAAGCAGTTGATGGGTTCCTAGTCGGCTAAATAGAGCCCAGTAAATACCCCAGTTGGACATGTTTCATAGCATGGGTGCAATGCAACAGCAACAGATGTCCATCTGAATGTTTATAGTTGTAGCAGCTATGAATTTAAGGCATGGCTGTCCAATCGTGCTCCTGGAGGGCAACCATTCTGCAGAGTTTAGCTCCAACACACATGCCTAGAAGTTTCTAATGATCCTAAAGACCTTGGTTGTATCCAAAATCACCCCCTATACCCTTATTCATGATTTCCACTTAATGTAGTCCACTTGAAGGAATGAATGAAAACAAGTGAGCAGACACTGAATGTGCCGGAAATGCTACATTTCTAGCGAGATGCAGGAATTTATTCTGACTGTGCATGCAGCTAGCCATTGAGTGTACATTGGATATACACCCATTACTAAAGTGCATTATGGATTGAATGAGTGCACTCGATAAAGTCCACTGTGGTTTTGGACACCACTACAAATGGCAGTTCCCTCAAATAGTGGTCTATATAAGAGTATAGTTGGCAAAGTGCCTTATATAAGGGTACAGAGGGTGATTTTAGACAGCCTTTGATTGGCTGGTTCAGGTGTGATTAATTAGGGTTGGAGCTAAACTCTGCTGGAAAGTGGAATTTGAGGGCCAGAGTTCCCCTGCCCTTCTTTAGCCATTATACAGTTTGCATGATCATCAATCATCTTCTTTTTTTTCTTTTAAATCAGGGGTGACAACCAGTCCTGCTCCTAGAGGGCCCCTTTCCCTGCTCTACAGCTAAACATATCAAAACTAAAATAAAGAGAATTCTTGGTAAACTAGTCAACCTAACTGTAGTTTGTTGAGTAACTAGTTGAATAGTTGACCAGTGTGACTCATGCCTAATTAGCATTTATATGAAATAAAGGCCACAAGACTGTGAATTGCAAAAAAAAACTTGTGTTTGCAATGCTTTTGAAACGTAACCAGTTCAGTGTCTGCTGCCTCAGGTTGTAACTGTTAACTGATCTTATATAAACTTGTGCCTAAAGCCGACTGATGCATGTTGCTAAATTATTGTCAGTTTTGCAGCACAGCATAATCCATGTTGTTATGCAGATCCCATGTACCTCTGATGTGAGGAACGAGAACTGTCATTAGCACTCAGGGCAGAGCCAAGTCTTATCTTCACACAGCGAGAACACTTAGTATGTGCTGTCAGTGTGTGCTGCAAACAAAATGGCCTCATGTGATTTAAAGAAACAGTTCATTTAGTATAATTTATTAGTATCAATTATCGGTTAGTTTATTTGTAGGCTGTTTGCAGTTGCCACGCAATGTAACAACTTGCCACAAAAATATAGAATGTGAAGTCATGTGTGCATTTATGTGCATTCTGCAGTCGGGGTTGGTAAGATATTACGTTTTTGAAAGAAGTCTCTAATGCTCACCAAGGCTGCTTTTATTTTCCTTAAAAAAAATCTTACTGACCTAAAACAGTTGAACATACAGTAGTGTGTTGTATGTGTATAGCTACACTGTACACAACTGTGAATGTACATTGCTTGAATTATATTTTAATGTCCCAATTTGCTACATTATTTGGCAACCGTACACAGCTTACAGTTAGGATAGTGAATAAATATGGGTGTATTTAATTTTACTGCTTTTGCTGCCAGCAATAAGGCACTCAAGGCCATTCAATAGTAATTTTACCACAGCTAATCTATGTATGGGTTAACTTTACTTAATGGGAGAAGTCTGAAGTGCTGTAGAGTTAAAACAATGAGTTGTTGTGAGCTTACCTGTTTTCTGAATATGAGCAGCATCTTTTGTTACAGCAGCAGTCTCACTCCTTCCAACCTTGTTTTCTGCAAAAACTCTGAAGGTGTATGTATTTCCCATGACAAGGTCAGAGACTGTAGCGTTCAGCCTGTGGAAGTGCTCGAGGACCGTGAACCACTCCTGCCAAAAAACAGCACTACTCTTAGTGTTTTCTTTTAGCAGATTTACTGTATGCATTTGAAAGAATGACAGGATACAATGTCGACTATCAATAGATTAAGAACAGGACTGAAAATATTTCGCTGTGGGTTTCATCCAATAACTAGATCGTAAACAAACAGATTTTCATTACAGTGTTTAATATCAACAAGAACCAGTTGTGGTTTTGGCTAAAGTGCTTTTATGAAGTGTTTTTGCACTTCATGTTCTCTGTACATCTTGTATTCACATCAAGCTAGCAGTTTAGTATCATGATTCGCATCATGACAGTGAGAGTTATGAGATATCACCATGTAGATATCACCGCTCTCTCTGTATCTGTCAGCACACCCTCCCAACCTGATGATCTCCCGCCAAAGAAGTCATCTGACCCATGCCTCGTACACCCAGATACAAGCTTATAGATAGACACGTCATATCCATATACAGTGTCTCAAGACTCTTCATTTAGATTTACAGACGGCTAAATTAAGCCTTGCTGAAGTATAACGACATACATGCTACTTAAAAAAAAAAAAAACTGCCATTACAGCATTCACTGCTTGCTGTCATTTATCACTTTGATAAGTGCTACGGATGTGATTTAGGCTCTCAGAGCAAGCACACATTTGTTTGAGGGGCCAGTTGATGAAGTTTGGCCAGTTTTTTCTTTTCTTTTTTAACAAATGGCCAGTGTCAGTGCATAACCTTCGGAAAATGTCAACCTCAGGAGGTCAAAATCAATATTATCAATTTTATATGAACTGTTTTTATAGGCATGTATTTTCTATGCAACCCTGCAAATAAAATAAAATAAAATAAATAAATATATAAATAAATAAAATTAAATAAAACTACTTTTTTAATATGGAGAAACTCATATGGTAACCAGGTTTTACACACTTTGAAAAATCTGCCCAAGAGGCAGCATATAAACACTAAATAAAACAGGACCAAAAACTGACCCATGAGGGACACCCTGACACAAAGACACAGTCTGAGATCTATTAGCACCCAGGTAAACAAATTGAGAGCGATCTGAAAGGTAAGATTTAAACCAATTCAACACAGTTCCAGACAGTCCAATCTGTCCACTAGTATGCTGTGCCACAAGCCCTAGAATCAAGGGTCATTCAAGACCCTAACTAGAGCAGTCTCCGTACTGTCGAGACCTAAACCCAGATTGAAAAGTTTCAAGTAGGCTATGCATATAAAGATGAGTTTGGAGTTGGCCAACAACCACACGCTCAAGGACTTTTGCCAGGAATGGTATATTTGACATTTGGCCTATAATTGAACATATCCACAATATCACTCCCAGGCTCTTTGTCATTAATAGTGACATTTACTAGTGAGAACTGTTTCTACACCAGTTTTTGTTTTTCAGTGTTGGATACTGTTAAATATTACGCTGTTAAATTTACCGATTCCTATTGAAATTACTGAATTTTGCCCACAGAAATTTTAATAAATGTGACCATAGTGAATTATAGAGGATAGTGAAATATATTACTTAGTCAAATAAAAAAAATGAAATAAAATATTTTATATATAAATGGATTTAATGGTGTTAGACCAGGTCTCCTCAAAATAAAGATAAATATGTTGTTCATAACAGATAACATCACCCTTGAGAATATTGCATAACCTAATTTTAAAAATCAGTCTTGATCTAATCAAATAATAACTTTGTTTTACTTGCAAAGAGGAAGAGTCAAGGTCAAGTTCCCCCAATAAAAGTGGTCAAGTGCAAGGGCAAAGAACCAAGCCCTGAATATAAACACTTCTTGCCAAAGTCACACTTTTAACGAGAGCAGTCCATTCAATCCTTTAACTAGATGGAAATTCTGTAAAATACACATTTATATAAGTACCTTTCACTCTGTTTAGGAGAATAACGTACAGTATGTGTTTACAGTGCTTCTTAGCCTTGAGCTCAGTTTGCACTGACAGCCTTAGGTCTTCATGTTTGTAATTTAAATGCTAATGAAAGCTCTTGTCGGCACAAGTCAATGGGATTTATATACCCACAGCTGTTGAACCCATTGAGGGCAGGAGAGGTAGCTACAGGCTGTAGGCCGTCCACTTCCACCTGCTCCCCTCGCTGTAGGGAAACACATACTGTCATCTGAGCTGGGCCAGTAAGCCACATGAGCCAGGGCTCAGAGAATACACTCAACATGTATAACACTATGAAGTAATCAGTGTTTGAAGTAATCAGACCCTGTGAAGTAAGCGGAGACGTCCCGTCACTTTCATCTGTCCCTACACATGCAGCTCTAACCTTCTACCAACAGTGCACAGACACTCACCCACAATCTCCCGGACAGGGACGGGCTGAGCCAGGGCGACGGGCTCGCTGCGGCCTCCGGCATTCATGGCCACCACACGAATGTTAAGTAGGTCTCCGGCTGTCAGGCCGCTGATGACAAACCGGTTGGACGTAATGAGCTCACTATTGGCAACCACCCATTCAGAAGCTGTATAGTGTAAAAATGGACAGATGATGAGAAACTATGAGTTTTAAATCCTCCTAGAGATCTGAACAAAAGTGCACTTATAATTATAAATATATTTATATATAAGTATATACAGTATAACTGGTTAGAGGCTGACCGGCCCTATACAAAAATGTAATGATTGCCCTATTTCAAGAGTGATTTTGCCATATATGTTACCTACAAGGCGCTACATAATTTTCACATATGTATATTCTCTGGGTAGATGAAGATATAAGTTCATAAAATGGCCATAGTAAGATTTGTATTTGTACATATGTATATGATAGTTTATATGGTATTACATGTAGCAACTATATTTCAACAATATATACTTTATTTATATATGCAAATTAAAACAATAACATGCTAATTAAAAAACATATGCAACAAATCTGTATGTTTATATATGTTTTTGTTATACATTTAAAAAAAATACATGTCTATCATTTATATTTACTTATATAATATCAATGTTTATTAACGGGATTTAGGATGGATATACTGTACATGTACACAACATATCTCAAAAATGTATTACGCATACATAAACATATATTTGTATGGGTTATATATATATATATATATATATATATGTGTGTGTGTGTGTGTAT
>NW_015537979.1:1137448-1142291 GCF_001515605.1 Sinocyclocheilus anshuiensis | reverse complement strand
GTGTGTGTGTGTGTGTGTGTGTGTGTGTGTGTGTGTATGTGTTTGTGTGTGTGTTAATATTTAAAATTGTTCCAATTTCTAATAGGTTTCATATTTGTTTTTACTTCATATGACAATATATTTCATTTATGGAAATTTAATATATATATACGTAATATTTAAATAATAGTAATAAATAATAAAGTTTTGACAATATGAACAAACTTTATAACTTAATATAACTAAAGGGTAGATTTAACTGCAGTTTGACATTAAATATTATTGGAAAATGCTATATTCCATGTACAACTACAAAATATTTTAGCAAAACTTTCAATAGTTTTAGCAAAATACAAATTATTTTATGATTGCACTTTTAAAAAAATGTCACCACATGAACATATAAAATCAACTAGTAAAGGCAATAACGTGATTACAAATTATACTTTACATTTTTTTGATAATACATTATACATTCATAAAAATTTGAAACCTAAAATCTCGATATTGATAACAAAAGCTTGTGGATGTTATGCGTCAACTAGCCAGTTAAACATCAAATATGAATTTCCGAACACACTAGCAGTGATGTCATTATACATCCACAAATCTAAATGTGGGGCGTGCAGATACGGTGACAGTTGGTTGAAAGCATCCCTTCCTAATAGGGAGACCTACAGGAGCTGGCTATAAATCAGTCTGTGGTGACATTTCGAAGACAGGTGCTATAACAGACTGTCGTATAACCCACTTTTCTGGTGACATCTGATAGTTCAACATGGTTCAATTTCAAGAAGAAGGCACGATGATTGAAACACCATCCCTAAGACTAAAGAGCTTATCAGTAATACTGAGAGGATATACGCACATTCTTCCTTGCAGTATTCCACGGTATATCCATCCAGTCCAGAGCCAATATTCTCTGGGGATCTCCACTTAAGAGTGACTGAGGTGTCATTGACATCATCCACACTGAGGTTCTGAGGGGCACTTGTGGGCACTGCACATTCATTAGAGACATATATATATATATACAATGAATTCACAGCAGAAAAAAAAAAACATGCATTTCTACAGTATTGCAATTATTAAAAGAAGAATGGATGGATTGGGTGGATGAGTGCATGGATGGATTGATTGGGCGAATGGATGGATGGGTAGGTGAGTAGACTGGGTGGATAGATGGCTATATGGGGATGGATGGATGGATTGATTGGGAGCATGGATGGATGGATGGACGTATGGATGGAAGGATGTCTGGGCAGACTCGGTGGATGGATAGATGGATAGATAGCTAGATAGATAGATTGATTGGTTGGTTGGTTGGTTGGTTGATTGGTTGGTTGATGGATTGATAGGGCAGAAGAATGGATGAATAGGTGGGGTAGATTGGGTGGATGGATGAATTGATTGGGCGAATGGATGGATGGGTAGGTGAGATTGGGTGGATTTGGTGGGTGTTTGGAGTGATTGATTGATTGGGTGGATGGATGGATGGATTGGGTGGATGGCTGGATGGATTGGGTAGATGGATGGGGATGAACAGATTGGGTGGATGACTGGTTGGGTGATGGCAGGATTGGGTGGCTGAATGATTGGGTTGATAGACTGGGTAGGTGGATGGCTGGATAGGTTGGAGGAATGGATGGATGCTTGGGTGGATGGAGGAATGGTTGGGTGGATTGACAATGAATGGATGGGTGAGTGGGTGAATGGACGGATTTGATGGCTGGCTGGCTGGCTGGCTGGATGGATGGATTGATTGATTGACTGACTGATTGATTGATTGGGTGGATAAATAGTTTACCTGCTGGAGGAGGTGGTGTTGGTGCTTTAGGTGGCTCTTCCACAGGTGCAGCTGATGATCAAATATGCAGGAATATTAGGATTCAGAGTTCAATTCATTCACATGCATCAAGGATTTTACTGCTATGTCAATAAAATCAAAACAACACAATCAAAGCATTTATTGTCATTTGCTGAAGGGTGTATCTCACATTATAAAGCATCCGGATCCAAACTGAAATGGAATAATTAAAAATCATGACCAAACCAAAATGATTTACCCTCAGCTGAAGCATCAGTGGAGGGAGCAGCTTCCTCAGCAGGGCCTGATAGCAAATCATTAGACTTCCATTAGCACAGTGCCACTCTGGAGAGATCGCTAGATTAGTACTGTTTAGAATAAGCAGTCTTTTATTTTTTTTTTAGTAATGGTAGTTTAGCGTCATTGAGTAACAGCTGCAGGAATAGCACCTTCTTATACAGCACAAACGTCTGCAGATATATGCCTTAACCTAGCATAACCTCCCCCTCATGCAGTGGTCACATCAGTTTCTAAACACATCAGCAGCTAAAGACGCTAATGAAAAGTCAGGTGAAAAGTCATGCCATTTCATTTCAGCACGCAGTGAGACACACTCTTCAACCACAGCCCGTTCTTGCATTGGCTGACAGCATACATTGTTGGTGATCAGTGGTTTTTGCACTCAGCAGGCCACCAGTTTACTGAAGAAGTAACATTTGGTGTGATAGATGATGGCTGGATGAATCAGTCTTTGTAAACTGACAGTTCAAGTCAAGTCAAGTTGAGCTTTATTGTCATTCTGCTGCATGTGGGGACGTACAGTGGAACGAAATGTCGTGCCTCACAGGACCACGGTGCTACATAAATACAGGCATACAACAATGAAGTAAAACAGTAAAACCTATACACAACTAGCCTACTGAATGATTTTGACTATAAATATACTATATAGAAATGTTTACCTATACATAAATTAAAAAAATACAAACTATACGAATGTTTCACATAAACACTGTACCTATACACAACTAACCTACTGACAGATTTTGACTATGAATATACTATATATATATATGTTTACCTATACATAAATAAAAAAAATACAGATTACACGAATGCTTCACATAATACTGTACATGTGCAAAGAGAAACATCGTAAGTCAAGCAGCTGGCTGGGGAACAGTGCAAGATGATTTGTAGTGCATGAGCATGTAAACACACATATTACGGAGTCTTTTGTGGGATTATGTACACAAAGCAGTGTGTGTGAAAAGTGTCTAGTGCGCATAGAGGAGAGTGTGTTTCTACAGGTGGTTTGTACAGGCCCTGTAGCACACTTCGAATTGTTTCAGAAATGTTTCAGACAGTTTTTTGTGATGTGGTAAGGTTGGTGAGATGGTCCATGTTTCAGGAGGTAGGGGGTTGTGTGAATACAATTATTGGTTAGCATTTATCATTATTATTGCATGCAAGTGTTGGGGTGGGCAAACGATGCAATTCATTCTGGGGTAATCTTAATGTTTAAGTAATAATACATTTTTAGAGTGTAAAATCAACAGACATTGCAAACGCTGAGGAAAACCATACTAGATTGTTGAGTTAGTGATGCTATGAGGTGTTAGTGCACCTGTCCCTCTTTTTTATTATTATTATTGCCGAACTTATAATTACATAAAAGATCAGGGTAAGATGGTTGTATCTAACAATGAACAATCATAATGGCATAAAACAGTAAACAAAAATTCCATGTGTTCATCATAGTATGAGATAATATGCACAGAAAAAAAGCACAGTGACAAGGTTAAATATCTTTGAATAATTCATCGTGATGCATTTTTTTAGAAGCCTGAGGGATGAAACAAGAGTTAAATTCAACAAGAAAAAGAATAAAGCAAAGGAGATTTAAGCCACTTTTGCTTGTGGATGAAACATTTTGCACAAAATAATTAACAAGATATTCAAGAGATGACGATTTTGGGTATTCGTAATAGAAAAATTACAAAATGCTTTAAGGATAAAACTGGATCACATTAGTGGAGTTAAAAATATAAGAACTTGAATCAACCCAAAATGTACTGGCTATACTACAATCACACAAAAAGTTACGCCCCTCTCTTGCAGTCCGCAGACAGACGCTATTGCAACAACTGAAAGTGATACTGACTCACAGAAATATGAAGAAAATCTGTCTTCAAAAGTGAAAATCTCTAAGCAGTACCCAAAAGCTTCTGTTTTTCCTTTTGTGTCTTTGCCAGATGTGGTGTTTCAAGGATTTCCCCGCGACCATGATTGCAATGATTGCACTTCTGCATACCATAAATTCTCTTCAACAGACGAGGAGTCTCCGACACAAATGTAAACTGGGTAAACTGGGTCTGTATAAAAGCGGTTTTATTGTGTATGAACTGGTTTTGAGTACTGCGCACTTGGCATTGCGCAAAGATCTGGCGAGAGCGCGATTGTTATGAAAATCTTGCTAATTATTACTCCCATTATTGCACTTATTTGTTCATTCTATGTTGCCCCAAAAACACATTACTATGCAAATTAGATGCAGTTTATAGATACATTGTATATAAACTTGTTTCTTGTTTATGGCCATTTTACAGACATTTTGCATAAAGAAAAATGGTTTTTAAAAATATATCATAGTTTAGAGTTTAGAATCGTCTTTTTATAAAGTTTGGTATAAAAAATGAAAATTGATTTGTGATTAAAACAAAAATCCCACTGTTTTAGCCTTTTCATGTCTATTCATGTCTTTTTATTTCTTAAAAAAACGGACTTTTTAAAGGGGTCGTATGATGCTGCTAAAAAGAACATTATTTTATGTATTTGGTGTAATGAAATGTGTTTATGCGGTTTAAAGTAAAAAAAAAAACATTATTTTCCACATACTGTACATTATTGTTTCTCCTCTATGCCCCGCCTTTCTGAAACGTGTCGATTTTTACAAAGCTCATCGGTATGAAAAAGCGAGGTGTGCTCTGATTGGCCAGCTATCCACTGCGTTGTGATTGGCCGAATTCCTCAAGCGTGTGGTCGGAAATGTTACGT
>NW_015537979.1:1134983-1137044 GCF_001515605.1 Sinocyclocheilus anshuiensis | reverse complement strand
GAGCGACGTAGGTATGTTGGGGCGTGTTAGAACGAGCCGTTTTAGGTAGGTGTGGCTGACTCAACTTTTATAAAGAATATCTCTTTGGATTTGAGACTTTAGTCTTTGCAACTTTACAGATCTTCTTTATGCACCAAGAGCTTGTAACACTCCAAAGAGAAAGGAAAAATTGAAATCGCATCATATGACCCCCTTTAAGGTGTTTACATGTCTATACTGCACTTCAGTAACGCGACTAAAATAGGAATACTCCACATCTTAATTCGATTTCTGTTTTTCTTCGATTATGACTTTAGCTGGATTAAGGTAATCAAAAATCTCTTGTTTACATGGTAGATTCTTAATCAGAGTATTGTCTTAATCGCATTAAAATCGGAGTATTGTTGTCCATGTAAACGGACAGTGTTAAGGTGTCAAAATTGGCAAAGAGATCAAACAAAGTGCAGAAGGGGAGGGAGTTGGTTTGATTCTGAGACATGGGTTAATGTAACGATAAAAATGTGATGATGCTTAAAAATGCTATTGTACTCTGTACTATTACAGGAAGTCATTTTATAGCTTTAACCTATGCTGGGGTCTGGGCAGCAGGGGCAGAGGCTAGAGTTACATGTTAAGTAAATGTTAGAAGTTGTTAGGTACACATTGGAGGATAGGCAGTGGTGTTGTGGTGCCTGGAGAAGTGGGTATACTCTTAATTTATGCCCCATTTTTTTAAGCGGCCCAGCAAAGGATGAACGGCCTGTGTTATAAACAGTGACGTAAGACTAGTCTTGCATATTTAGTTCACCCCAAAATGGGCCAGTAGTATTTACACATTTTCACTTACTGTAACTTCTGCTACTTGACTTCACGGAGTAAGGATCATTATGAAATTAATATTAGCCACAAAAGAGGTGCATATTTTGCAATAAATCATTTAAATGTAAAAATTACATAGACTGCAACAATTAACATTTTGTCAGAACCTCTAGTAGACAAGCTATTTTGTTTAGTTATCTGTAGGAGGATCATGATCTCTATTTAATACCAAAAAAACTATTTACAATTTATCTATATACTACATAGTGCAAAAAAATAAAATAAAATAAAAAAAATTGTTTAGAGCAGTTTTAATACAATTAAGCACTAGTCAAGCTGCAATATCAAACAGGACCACAAAAAGACGCCAAAAGATCACTAAACCTACTGCCTTGACCTGACTGTACAGGCTACTATACGGATCCATTCAGAATCTAAAAGACACCTTCAGGCTTCAGCAGCGTCCATTATAAAACATGGCCGGACTGGGACGGAATTTCAGGCCAGGAAATCTCACACTCATCCAGGCCACACAGAAAAAAAGGGGCCAAAATTGTACCTTTTGGGGTACAACAGCTTGACACTGGAGCAGTAATCTTAAAAGGACATCTTTGTACCTTTTTTTACCCCTAATAGGAACATATTAGTACCTTAGAGTAGTAATTCGTACCCTTAAGATACTAATTTGTAGGCCTACCTATTAGGGGTTAAAAAGGAACAAAGATGTCCTTTTAAGAGTACTGCTACAGTGACAAGCTGTTGTTCCCCAAAAGGAACAATTTTGGCCCCTTTTTTCTGTATATAGCCTATACATACACAACAATTTCTGAAACAACGGACAACCCTGTCACTTCTTCACCAGCAGGTCTACTGTTATGAACAGAACTGTGACCACTTTGTTGAAAACATTCACCTCATTTCAATTTGTTAGCAAAGAATGTTATTTATCTTAAAATGACTTAAATACCCTAGATTTAATAAACCTATATTTCATACAAATATACACTACCAGTCAAAAGCTTTTGAAAGATTTGTATTTAAAGAAGTCTCTTCTGCTCACCAAGCCTGCATTTATTTGATACAAAGTACAACAAGAGCAGTAATATTGTGAACTATTTTTACTCTTTAAAATAACTGTTTTTGATTGGAATATATTTTAAAATGTAATTTATTTCTGTGATCAAAAAGCTAAATTTCCAGCATCATTACTCCAGTCTTCAGTGTCACATGATCCTCCAGAAATCATTCTAATATGCTGATTTG
>NW_015537979.1:1132339-1134545 GCF_001515605.1 Sinocyclocheilus anshuiensis | reverse complement strand
AAAAATATTTCACAATATTACTGTTTTTGCTGTATTTTGGATCAAATAAATGAAGGCTTGGTGAGCAGAAGAGACTTCTTTAAAAAAACATTAAAAATCATACTGAACAAAACCTTTTGACTGGTAGTGTATTAAAACACAATTTCTAAAGTGCCTAAATGTCAAAATTAGTACAATATATTTGTTGAAAAATCCTAATACACTATTGAGTTATTAGGCTGTGACTCATAATATTTTTGTGTTGCTGTCTGCTCTAGCTCCCTCCCTCCCTGTACAATAAATCCATGTGAATATCTGTCTCTGCTAAATGTTTTTAATGTAACTTTACAATCGATATTGATGTCCTTTAGCACAGTATTCTGATAGATGATAATAATGGGGTGCTACTGATAGCCTAAGAGATACTAGCAGTTTATTACTCAACTACGTTAATAAAGACAAAACTATGTAGCGTATTTACAGATGGAACTGACCTGCACTTGAAGCCCTGAACAGGTCAGTGATGTAGCTACGTTTCACTGCTGCTTCTGGCCGCTTTCTCTCTTTCATCGAGTCCCGCGCATCGGTTCTGTTCGGAATCGTTTGACGGAAGCGCGGAACACACGTGAGCCGATTCGTGTAGCGCAGTGCTGATAGTCAAGACTAACCGATTTATGATTTATTATCGATTTTATTATCAGTGACAAAATCGGTAATGATCACTTCGGTTCATTGAGAAGGCATAAATATAAAATATTATTAAAAATAATATAACTAAAAAAAATAAAAAACAGTATACCTGCGTATACCCTCCACTACACCACTGAGGATAGGTATAAATTACAATGCTGCTGTAAGACAAGGCTCAAGGATCATCAAGTGCTTTCTATTTAATTAATCTGCTTCTGAGGAAACTCTGGGGTTAGACGCATATTAGGGAAACTTCTACACTAATGCATGTATATAATAATTATTAGATTTAGATTTGTGACAGTTCAGCCTTCCTGTAGCTCAAGAGATTCGAGAGGACATTTTCTCTTTTTACAGCACCTTAATGAACATTGCAATTTTAAGTTTCTATTTTGCTAAATTAATTATTGCAATGCCAACACCTAAGTTATCTTTTTACGAGTAGTTACACTCTAAAAAATGCTGGGTTATTTCAACCCAACGTTGGGTCAAATGTGGACTAACCCGACTTTTGGGTTAAAACTTTAATTTAAACACGTAACCCAACAGCCGGGTTAGTCCATATTTGACCCAATGTTGGGTTGAAATAACCCAGCATTTTTTAGAGTGTATATTCTAGCATTTTGTGGGTGTTCAGAAAATTCAGTTTTCCAAAATCAATAAAATAGTTGCACAAAATGACATAATTTTATCATTGTAACAGTCTCTGCCAAAAATGATAATACAGTATTTGCTACTATAATAAAACTTTATTATTTTGATATACTATTAGTCACTGTCAGTAAATAAATAAATTGCCTAACAAAAAAAAAAAAAAAAAAAAAAATCAGCATTTATTTTATAACATTTGATAAATTCATTATCATTTTACAGCAGCTAAATAGTAAAACTGAAACTAAAACCATAAAAAAAAATTGTTACCTGAAATAAAATAACCATTAACTGAAAAACAAAAACATTTTCCAAGTGTCATTTTGATGCAACACACACACACACACACACACACACACACACACAATATAAAAATTAAAACGATTATTAAACCTTGTTTAATTAAATATTAATAAAAACTTTAATATTATCTCAATAAACGGTATTAGTAAATAACACACTAAAATAACACTGCTAGCCGCAGTGAGTGTAGTAACTTTGAAGTTTTGGCAGATTACTATGGTAAATTTGAGCTAAAAACGTCGTCAGATTCCTAGTGAAGTGAGTGGAAGTAGCGCGTGTTGTTCATTAGAGGGCGTGTGTGAGTCTTCTACAGAACTGATGCTTTCTTCCATTAAAAAAACGTTACATCTGTTAGGCGTCCGTGAACAATATCATTCATTTGACCGTTAAGGTGAGTAGCAATTTTACAGTTTATAACAAAGTGCGACGAACTGTTCTTTTAAATGAGATGTTGTTATAAAAAAGAGCAGCGTTTGGATGCGTAGAGTAGCCAACCTTCAGGAGCAGGTACCTCCGCAGCGGGAGCGCTTTCCGCCACTGCCGCTTCAGCGGGAGCTTCTACCGGCGCCGCTTCCGCAGGAGG
>NW_015537979.1:1120474-1132329 GCF_001515605.1 Sinocyclocheilus anshuiensis | reverse complement strand
CAGCAGGAGGCGCCTCGGCGGGGGCAGCCTCGGGCGCCGGCTCTGCTGGCTTCTCCTCTTTTTCAGCAGCCTTCTTGGCTGACTTTTTGATAGGTGCTGGTTTGGCTGGCATGATGCTTGGGGAAAACTCTACAGGACGGCCGGTCTTTGAGAAAGTCTTTTGGGACGTTCAATTTATACCGACTAGGGGACTCCTCCTCTTCTTTAAATAGCCTTGACAAATCTGTTCTCATCAACTCAGGAATAACCGTAAACGGGTCTCACTTCATTACTCAAGCTATTAGTATCTATTAACTCAGCATCATGTAGCTTATTTCGTGACTAGAGTTCAAATATTTCAGACTACAATTTTACTTGACCTTTCTCATTTTTTAAATCACTCCTTATTGAATTTAATCCTAGCTTTTGAAATGTGGCGCCCTCTTTCGTCTAAAATTGCAAATGCAAAGTGCTGTCCTTACTGCAGGTACAAAATTAAGACACTTGAGGGAGACTAATCTAAAAACGACTAACCTCTCACACTAGCATTCTCTGTTCTTATGACTGGTTTTATTTTTATTTAAAAAAGACCCTGTAACACTTGCACTCTCTATTCTATTTCCATTCCTACTACTAGTTTTCTTTAAAAAAACGCCTCTAACACTAGCATTCTCTATTCGTTTTCTTCTTATAAAAATTACCCTCTATAACACTAGTATTCTGTTATTTTTCTATTCTTTTGACTTGTTTTATTTTTAAAGACCCTCTAACACTAGCGTTCTCTATTCTTTTTCTATTCTACTTGTTTGTTTAATGCTTGCTACGTGTACTGCGTTAGGCTAACTGAGACTTGTCACATCACTTACATATTATTACCCCTGTCCTCATTTGTAAATCGCTTTGGATAAAAGCATCTGCTAAATGACTAAATGTAAATGTAAAAAATAATTTTAGAACAGGAATATTTGTGTTGAGAGATTTAGTGATAAAAAATACAAACAGCTGTCATGTTCTATTACATTAATGTAATAATTGCCAAATAACATTTTTTAAATCTGAAATAAAAGCACACAATCAATGTAGGGATGGCACGAGTTTATTGGAAACGTGAGTGAATATTTGATGGAAGAAATTCTCTCAGATCAGCACATGCCTTCATAACCCCCTTCCAGCAGACAGTTTGCAAAAAATAATAATAAAACCAACAATAACAAAAGGTGTCTCATGATAGGGCCGGATCTTTTCATATTTTACTGTGATTGTGGTCGCGGATGAGTTTACTATTTACAATGTTTACAACTGCAATGTTCTATACAAAATAGAAAGATTTATTAAAGAGAAAGCAGGAAAAAAAGAGGAAGAAGAACAAAAAGAAAAACATATTTTGTTTGAAATCCCAGTGGGACAGGTAGGTCCAATGTGTTTTTCCAGACAAACAATGGTGATACACATCAACATTAAAACATCATCAAACCTGCACATTAGCTTATTACATATACCATTGTTTTCTGTCATTGGTACTAACAACTCAACTCTACAATGTTATTCCAACGCTGCATAGTGACAAATCATGAATCTGTTTTGACTAAACAATATTGAACCCGTTTAATCTAAAACAAGTGGGAAAACATGAGTTTATAAAGCACAGGTTTTGTATTATTAATGTGCCTGCTTGAACATTCAGCATTGTTAGTCGTAAAACAGTAAAAAATTATTGAATAAATTAATCAAGACTTAGATTACCCATTTTAGGTTGTCCAAACTGTATCAGTTCATATGCAAGACAGCAGATATGATAAAGCACACTGTACTATGATGGCAAATATATCTGAGAGACAGTGGGAAATGGCTTTAGTTTGTGCTAGCTGGCAAAGCAGCCTCGATTTCCAGGACATTTGGAAACGAGACTAC
This sequence comes from Sinocyclocheilus anshuiensis, assembly GCF_001515605.1. Lineage (NCBI taxonomy): Eukaryota > Metazoa > Chordata > Actinopteri > Cypriniformes > Cyprinidae > Sinocyclocheilus > Sinocyclocheilus anshuiensis. The sequence goes on along the minus strand of NW_015537979.1, from coordinate 1,130,439 downwards.
CGGCGAGCTCAAATCTCAATGTTATTTATAAGCTAGCATAAAAAAGGATAACACGTTCGCTCGCATTCTTATCCTCCACAGCAAACAATCCCTTGCAAAACATAATAGTTTAGGTATTGCAATGTCCAACGAGTTGGCTTATATTAGGCACATTTTCATGACAAACACTGGGGAATCTTCCCCAAAGCCCCAAACTATCCTTAAGCGGTTAAGGGAAGTTTATGATCATACGATGTGCTGTTAAGACAGATTTTGAGGTACTTGTGTGAGCTGAAGCACCGCTAAAGCACTTAATTTTACTGTTTTTTAATGGGTTGTTATGGCCAACTCAATCGTAAAAGCCATTCAATACCTTGTACGATCCGGAAGAGAATACAGAGGACACTTTTATAGTGAAACATGTACATAGGCAACATGATCTAGTTACTTTGTGGCAGTTAACTTGCCTCTACAGGAAAGGCGATAACTGAGAGATGACCGCGATCCTCGCTGTAATGTATATCTAACCAGACACATTCAATTCATAGTTGTGATATTTTAACCTTGCTCTGTTTATTCTACCCTAGATCTTTTTTGTTTGTTTTTTTTTTTTTGGCAATTTTTTTGTAAATCTATTTACAAATGTCAGCCTTGGATTCTTTAGTAAAAAACAAACACGTACAAAAAAAGACCTTTAAAAAAATGCTCCTCTGGTTATTCATTTGGAGAGCTACATCTGACAGTAACAGGACACGTAAACACGAGCACAAGAGGCGGCAAGCATCATCAAGAGCACTAGGTGTGTTGGCAAACTTAAGTTTTGATCCAATTTACATTCTGAGATTACAACGGCACAGTTTCATTGCTATAGTGCTAGTACTAACCGGTTAGTACATATACATGAGAAATTCAGTTTCAGTTTGGTAATTTAGGTTAAAAAAATCACTTTGCTCTTGTAGACTGGTTGCCAACACATCCGTTGGCGTCTTTTTTAGCTATAATGTTCCTCAGAGTTAAAGCTTTCATGCACATACAGATCTGGAGCACCTGTAATCAGCCAATAGCAAACGCATTCATGAGTTACAATCCACCATTGTTATTTTTTTTATGTGAATTGAATCACAATATATTCTGTCAGTGTTACAATTGTTACTGGAATGATTTGAGAGTTTGTAAAAGACCCTGACATGGGGTCGTCCTGTGACTTGAAGTTACCAGAAATAAAAACAAATGCAATGTTAAATCCAAAACTGGCTACATTGATACAAAACACCAAAGGACATAAGTGCGTGTAAAACTGTAAGCGAACACTGATGTGATTGAACCTCTAGACATAACAAAGGCCAAACACAAATGACTAAACCTCCTCCAGACATAAATTGTTTAAACAATTTTGGCTTTGTTCACACTGCAAACAATCCTGATCTGTTTTCAAACCCAATCTATCTGCATCTTATTTGGCAGGAGCTCAAATTGGTTTCATTTGTTCAGGCAGTGGAGTCAATATCCAGTATATTTACTGCCCTGTTTCCACCTTGTATTAACATGTGTTTTTGGTGATCCGATCACAAGTGTCCTGTACTAAGTACAGGTGTAAACAGGGTCTAAAACTGTGATCGAATCACTGAAACCACAAATGGAGGTAGTCAAAAATGCATGTGACCACATCACATTTACAATGTAAATTCCTATTTGTCCTGGATGCCTAGACGCCACCCACCCTTAACTAACACATGATCGTTTTGAGACATGTTGAAAGATAGCACACAAAACAAGTGACTCGAACTGAAGCTAAAGCTTAAGCAATTTCATCATAAACAAGAGATTATGATCCAAATTGCAGAATCCCAAAATAAAAGGGGAATTACTCAGCAAAATCCAATCACAAAAGGTCACATTAGATGCATTTGAAATGCATGTTAATACCAGGTGGAAACAGGGCCTACATTAGTTGCTACAGTAATGCTACAGCACAAAGCCAAGTGGGTTTGGGATGTCAGTGAGAACAAAGACTTTGATTATCTTGATAAGGTCAAATGCACTGGATGCACATAGATAATTACTGAAAGTAAGATGTTGCATACTGTTCTCGTGCACCGGTAACAGCACCTCTGTTATTACTGACCACGATTAAATCGCCTGAGGTCGCCCTCCGACTGTATCAGGCGGTGCATCACATGAGCCCTACTGCAGTCATGCTCAGCTTTGCTTCATTTCCAAGTGCCGCCTTAAAGTTTTGTAGGCAATATTCATTTTCATTTTCTGTTCTCCCATTGGTAGACATTTGCATATAACTGAACTTTGTCAATCACCAACAGTATCTATCGCTCATGTCGCCTCAAACTCTCACTGAAAACAAATTACCTTTGGTTGCTTTGTTGCTGCAACTCACCATTGAAGCGAACAACCAACGAACCTTGAACAACCAGTAAGTGCTCTTGATTGAAAGCTAAGAATCAAAGTGCATCCTCTCAGAGATCTACAGTCTACATCTGTCCGATGTCTGTGTGTTTGATAGGAATGAATGCAACCTGGTTATGGGTATATACTGCACCTTAAAACTGCATCACTATGCAAACTGTGAGGTAATATAGAGTAATAATCAGATTGCTATGGGACTGACTTCATGATATATGGAGGGACATCATTTAAGGCTGAATTCTAAGCACCATCTTGTACGTTACGTTTTGCATCCATGCGTGTTGGTCTAAATGTAACCGCACCTTTGTGTACAGGGTTCAGGCAACTTGATCTTGAGGATGGAGTGTCGGTACTTTTGCAAACAAGAATAAATAGATTTTTGGTCCATATGGTCAGATATTACCCAAAACAAAAGTAATATCGAACAGATGTGGAGCAAATTTTGTTCCCAGTATGACAGACAAGAACATTTCATATTCACAATAATCCAATCTTCACAATCCCCAGTTGCAAGTATTGCCATGCAACTTGCAGGTTAAATAAGCAAAGGAAGGTCTGGTTAAGACAACAGTGCAAAAAAGATTCTCGCTCAGATCTGGCAGGATCAGTTCTTTAGTTTTTCTTTCAGACTTCTTGACATGGATGTTCTTGACAGTTCCTCTTCTCGACTCTCACAAACCTTTTGAAGGAGACATGAGGTGCAAATCAGCTGTACAGAACAGTGTTTTGTAACAGCCCTAGCCATTAGGAAGCTCTCGAGTCTTTTAGCTCAGCCTAGAAAGTGGGGTTGCCTGAAATATCCCGTTCGGGTGATTCGATGTAGTTGGCAGATTCCTGGAGTTTCAACAGAATCGCCATCTGAATGATGGACAGAACAAGGACAGCTTGTCAGAACAAATGCAGACATGTTCACAAAGGTTCAGGTGTAGCTGTACTGGACACTCACCAGTGGATCGGACTCCATTGTGGGCAGAGACGTGTCCTTGTTGGATGTGATCCTGTCGTCACTGGGCTGCTGTGTTGGAGCAGTGTTGGGGCCGGTGGTTGGCGGAGGGAGGTGAAAGAGTTTGGCCTGGTCCTGTTGAGCTGAAGGCCAGGGCAGCGTATCCCTCACCCACTCCACTGGATCCTCCCATGCTGCTTTCTGACCATGGACCTGAATTATGTGAATGCAGAGATTGAGCTCCAAGACTCCACTGCACTTTGACCAAACACAATGGGCCCTATTTTAACAATCTAAGCGCAATGTCTAAAGCGCACGGCGCAGGTGCCCTTAGGGTGTGTCCGAATCCACTTTTGCTAGTTTAACGACTGGAAAAACGGTCAGCGCACCCGGCGCATGGTCTAAAAGGGTTGTCCCTATTCTCTTAATGAGTAATGGATGTGCTTTGGGCATAACGTGCAATAAACATTCCCTTTAAGAGCCAGTTGCGCTCGCACCATGGCGAATTTGCTATTTACATAGCAGAATTTGCAAGAGCAAAGACAGAACGCGTCTCCAGAGATGAAACGGATGTGCTCGTGTGAGAGCAAATAGGTAGCCTAATTCTGATACATGCAATGACTATCCATTATGACATGTAGGCATTTTTATATTTATGTAGCCTACAAAATAATAATCTTTTACATTGTAATCCTTTCATTTTTAATATTTGGCATGTTTGCGTGCTGCTGCGCATCCCTGTGTGTGTAATAAGCAGAGTGTACGCACGTTGTGCACCCGCCTATACTAACACGCTCTTTAAATAACAAAAAACTACTGCGCCATTGACTTTAGATTAGGTTTTAGTTGGTCAATGGAGCGGTCTATTTCAGTTGCCTCAAAATAGCAACGTGCTAATAATGCGTCTGAACACACCTCATTTTCAGACCAGCATGCCCGTGAGCGCACAAATGGGCGCGAATGCATTTACTATTTAAACAGTGTGGCACAGGACGTAAAAATGATAACTGCGTCAGGCTAAAACTAGCAAAAAACACTTGCGTCGCGCCTGACGCCGCATTGTGTCAGATAGAGCCCAATAAGTGTCATATGATTCACCAAATCAACTGTTTTAGTAACAGATAAACTCTGTCCCAAAACCTATTGAGTGCCTACTTTTGGCCAAAATGTAAAGTCTGGGACATACCAAGCCGACTTGGCAAGCCAAGAACTAGTGGCGACGAAAGTCACTTCGCGTCAGCTGTGTCTGGACCAAAAAGCTGTGCTTCAACAGCCGACTACAGCCGACACCAAACTAGCATGTGCGTTTTGAGGAGGAAATGTCTATTTCAGCAGCTATCAATAGTCTATATTCGTCATTTAAAAAAAAAAACAAGGATATATGAGATATATATTCAACATGTTGAATCGGGCAAATTGCTGCCGATGTGTGCCCCACGAGAGCCGCCGTGTGGAACACACCGCAAAAACTAGCCTGTCAAATGCTCTCCGATGGCCCTATGTTGGCTGACGCCCGGCTTGGTGTGTCCTGGCCTTAAAAGGCAGAATAAACTCTGAAACCAGCCTGAAATGTTTTACTGGTCTCCCAGAACCCCTGTAGTAACAGAAAACCACATGAGCCTGACCAGGCTAAGCACACCAGCAATGACCTGCAAACTAGCTTAAGCAGTATTTTTTCACCAGGGATACAGTAAAGAAAGACAGAGAAACCTCAGAAAACCAAGATGGAGATGGATAAACAAGCATAGAGTTGTTAGCTTCGCAGCTGTTGAAATCAACTGGGAGTGTTGAGTCTCTTGCACTATTTGTATGGTGCACAAGAGTAACCATTAAGAGAGTTGCTCCTTATGAAGTGTGTTTCAATTCAGTCACTTATGAGGAGAGCCATCTTACTGCATAGTTTAGCTCCAAAACACCTACAGTTACAGTTTCTAGTGATCCTGAAGAGCTTAGTTAGGGTTGGAGCTGAACTCTACTGGATGGTGGTCATCCAGGAGAAGGATTGGACACCCCTGATTTAGTAGTCAGCCGCCTATGAACAACTTACCTTCACACCATCCTTAGCTCCCTCCTGAAGATAAGGAATAATGGACTGGTTCCAGAGGTCAATAAACCATGAGCGAAACTCTGCTAACGTTACTGGACAAGACAGGAAGAAGCAGGGACCTGCAAAGACAAGAGCCATCGCTGAGATCTTTTTGGAAACTTGGTCTGAGCGGTGCTAAAACTAAAGCTGAAGCGTAGAACTCCATAATACAAATATAACCTTTGAAAGGCAGTGCGTGGTTCAGATTCATTTGCTGAAATAAATGATTAAATGTTTATTTTCTTTTTTTTCCCTGAAGAGCAATGCATGAAACAGACATTCAGAATGTGTAAAGCTGTACCTATGAGGAAGTCTGAGGTGCTGTGTTTCTCCAGGAAGGTATGGAGATGGTACCAGAGTTTAGGCACCCAGTCCAGAACCCTCAGCACCTCAGCACTGTGAACAGTGCTTTCATCCTCCGCCTCGATCAACTTCCTGTGCAAGTAACGCACTAGGAACCCATTTGCAGGCTCCACGTTGTTGGAGAAGGTGACCATTCTTCAGACAAACAGAAAATTACAAATGAAGTACAGTTGGAATATTGACATGGGATTTCAAATTTCTTTATGAGGATGATATGATGTTATCTTACCACAATCTACAAACTGGAATGAATTCATGTTAAAGAGATGAGGAACTTACCTGAAGCTGAGATGCAGGCCATGATTGGATGGCATCTTAACAGACTGATTGGTGGTTCCAATGACATAAGGACTGAAATAAATATCCAAGAAAATACTTCAAAAGTAAGCTTAATTTTGACAATGAATAACTTTTGTAAAAGAGTGAATTTCACAAAATCTGTCAGGAACACTTCCATGTCATATTTCTCCCCCAAATTATATTTAATAAATATTTCAAATTATATTTTGCAAAAATAAAATTAGAAATGTTTTGTATTTTTTAAGAATTTTTGCTATGTAACATTATTTCCATGAAAATTAAGAATATTTTCTTAATATTGCAGAAATATGCAGAAATAATGATGCATTATTTTAATTAAGTGTTTATTAATTTATGTTAGCATTTGTTCCCCTTCAGGAACTCGAGCTGCGTCGAGATTCGCTTTGGGGAACGCCCCTCCATGACCGCGTTCTGAAGCACGTGTAAAATCAGTCCAATGGAGTCTAGGTTACGTATGTAACCATGGTTCCCCGAGGGAACGAGACGCTGCGTCTCTTTGCCATACTCCCTGCATCCCTCCAGGCGCTACTTCATCGAAGCTAACTTGCGCTCTGCCGGATGCGCTTTTATACTTCCTCGCACTCACGTCACCCCGCTCGTGACGTCTCGCTGCTCCATTGGACTGATTTTACACGTGCTTCAGAACGCGGTCACGCAGGGGCGTTTTCCCAAAGCGACTTCGACGCAGCGTCTCGTTCCCTCGGGGAACCATGGTTACATACGTAACCTAGAGACGTTATACTGTACTGCCTCTAATTTATGCAGGTTTTAATTTAAATATGATTTGTATTATGTACTGTTTCACATTACAGTAGAGAGACCTTGGGCAAAAATGTGCTTAATTGTCATAAAAAAATAAAATAATATAATCTTAATAGTAAAAAGTGCAATTGCTTAATTTTCCCTATGCTACAGCAAAATAATATGCATATTATTTTACCTTAAAATATGATAGTGATATTTTTGAGAGAATCACCAATAACACAATAGTGTTTCCTTAACACACGAGTTTCCTCACTCACCATTTGTGATATTTGCAGGTCAGTGCACTATTGACCAGGTCAGTGATGGAAGACGCGTCACTGATATCATCCACGATAATGACCAATGGAATGTCCTCAGCACCACAATCGCGGTCAATCTGATTGGCCAGATTAGACAGGTACAACTGGAGGTCCTGAGAAAGAGAAGAAAAAAGTGTGGCTTTACAACTGCTGGTCACACCAAACAAGTCAGTGTTTCCTAGGGAAGTGTTATTTCCAGGCTTCACCTTGCAGGTCTGTTGGTGCATGTTGAAGGTGGTGATAAGGCCAGGGCTGGGGTCACGGCCGCTCCTCTCCAGCAGGTACTCAGCCAGTCGGGTGGTGAGGTAGGTCTTTCCCGCGCCGCTGGGGCCCGACAGTACCAGCCGTCGGTGCTTCAGAAGCAGGCTTATGTAGTGTTGCATCATGGGCTTGGGGATAATCGTCTCAAACACCAGACTGTCCACACACTTCTCCTTAAAACCTGGAACAGAGAGTGAGTTCAGGTGAACCAGAGGTCGGTTACCAGTGCCAGAACAATTCAAAAACAGGAAGGAGACACATTTAATAGACAAAATAGAGTAACCAGCCATGACTGTTGACAGTGTCAATGACAAGATATTTTGCCTCTGAACTGGTTTCTGTTTTAGTCACAAAACACTGAGTAGCTCCGCCCACAGTCAAATCTCATTGGTCCACAATCTCGCTCCATTACAAAATGGCAATACTAGCATTTGTGATCTCTAGATCTAGATCTCTGCAAAACACACAACAACGACTTGACGCTTGAAGCCTCACATTGTACCTGTGTAGGACGGGGTGTATAAAATGAGGTGTAAGAGAAGTTGCTTAAGAAAGATTGAAAGTGTGAGTTTTTCACCTTTAAGGGTGACAGTGACGAGTCCAGGACCCTTTTTTAAACAGTCACAGGGTGAACTTTCTGGGGCTTCGGCTCCAAGCACCCTCCTGCTCTGATTAATACTGTAACTGTGGATAGAGTCGACAGACAGTCCCATACTCGCACTGGGATCCACCTGCGAAATGTAGTTCTGACGTCCGAATACAAAGAACACGTTAGATTAAATAAATATTATAATTAAATACATTAAATTACATTTATTACATTAAATTACATATCTATCTATCTATCTATCTATCTAATATACTGTATAGTAAAAACACACACATCCACACATATATTTTAATGAAATATCAATTGAAAAATAGCAATTAAATAAAAAAATATATTTAAAACAATTTACAATAAATATAAAATATTTTTAAAAAAAAATTAAATAAAGGAAAAAAATACTGAAAATCAATTGACTTTTGATAATATGTTTGCCATTAAATATCAACAGCAATGACATGGTGTTATTTGCATAGTAAAACATAATTACATTATTACATTATGTACATCTTTTTGCAAACTAAATTACGATTGTAAAATTACGATTTTCCTTGTTTTTGCATATATTTAAACATTTATAGCCATCTTTACACCACAGAATGAGATCATACCCCAAAAGCTGTGGAGATGTCCGTGTCTAACACAGACCACTCCGTTTTCCCATGAATCCTCACAGAGCCGATGTAGAAATCCTGCTGCCTCACCTGCTGATTGTATATCAGATTGCTTATTTAGTGCATATGATCTAATGTTCATGTATTTAAAGCTATCTCAATTCTGTTTTCACGTGTTCACCTCTCTGGACACTTGCTTGTCAGCTATACGGACCACCACACGCGTTAAGGCCTCGTCTCTCTGAGATGGCAGACTCAGTAACTCCATAGGAGCAACGTCTGTGAGATAGATAGAAAGAATGACTTGACTCCATCAGACAGTGACATATCTAGATTAGTAATGGGATGCAATGCTTGGAGCCACCAAGCTTTCAATTTTAAAGCAAACAACAGTATCAGATGACACAACTAAAGGAACTCACCAATGTTGGAGCACTCATTGAGACTGAGGCTGAAGGACTTGGTGAGGCTCATGGGTGGTTTGGTTTGGTTGGAGTTCAGGAAGCTGGCCAGACCAGACGGCTGGGAGGTGGAAGTAGAAGGTGGGCCGCAAGGGAGGACAAGGGATGATGGAGCACTTCCTGTTTTCAGCTGATCGTTCTCTGCCTTCAGACTGTCCACCATCCTCTACAATGAGAGATTTTATTTGAATTAAGGTTTTCTTTGCAGTGCTTCATATGCAAAGTCATTAACTGCAGTGACATTTGTGAAATTTCACATGCAAAAAAGGTCAATTTTCTATTATGTGTGTGTGCATAATAGAAACAACCCGGACTCTGTTTTAATCATTCTCTGAGACTTTAATAAAGCAAATCTTTCCCGTGAACTGCCAAAATACAGACAGCATGTTACATGTCCCACCAGAGACAGTAATATACTGGATCACTGTTACACCACAAGAATGCATATCACTCTGTCCCACGGGCAGCTTTGGGGCTCTCTGATCACTGTTTGGTTCATCTTATACCGACCTACAGGCAGAAACTGAAATCATCTAAACCTGTATTAAGGACTGTAAAAAGATGGACTAATGAAGTAAAGCGGGATTTACAAGCCTGCTTCGACCTCACTGATTGGAGTGTCTTTGTGAGCTCATCCAGAATCAGTGGCAGTGGCTTGCACTACATCCTGCAACATCTAGAAAGACCAGGGACTTATGTGAGGATCCTGTTTGTGGACTTCAGCTCGGCTTTCAACAGCATCATCCCAAACCTCCTCCTGTCCAAACTAATTCAGCTATCCGTGCCCACCTCTGTCTGTCAGTGGATCACCAGCTTCCTGACAGACAGGCAGCAGCTAGTAAAGC
>NW_015537979.1:1118615-1120124 GCF_001515605.1 Sinocyclocheilus anshuiensis | reverse complement strand
ATTGAATCTGTCCTCTGCACTTCTATAACTGTCCGGTTCAGCTCCGCTACCAAATCTGACCTCAGAAGACTATAGAGGATAGTCCGGACTGCTGAGCGAATCACTGGTTCAACCCTCCCTACTCTCCAAGAACTGTACTCATCCAGAGCGAGCAAAAAGGCTGCCAAAATCACTCTGGACCCCTCACATCCAGCACACTCCCTCTTTGAACTGTTGCCATCTGGTCGACGATACAGAGCACTGAGCACCAGAACGACCAGACACAGGAACAGTTTCTTCCCTCAGGCAATCCATCTCATAAACACTTGACATTAAACGTGGAACACACAACACTATTATACATTTATTTATTTAACACACATACTTTTTTACATTTCAAATTTGCACATATCATACCTGTACATACATAATTGTCTGTATTATATATTGTGTTTTTGCTATTTTGTAAATTGTCTATTTTGTATATTTGTATATTATTCTTTTTATTATCTATGTCCTGTCTTGTAACTGTCATTCTGTTGCACTGTGGAGCTTCTGTCACTAAAACAAATTCCTCGTATGTGTAAACATACCTGGCAATAAAGCTCATTCTGATTCTGATTCATAATTATTAGATATTCTTTAGTATACAACCATTTATAAGTGATATATAATTGTTAACAAGGGCTGGAAATGAAAAACACCTTATTTTCAGATTTATAATTATTAAGCAGGTTTTCTTCTACAAGTAAAATGGGCCAAAAAAGAGATTTAACACACTGAAAAGTCAAAAATGTAATTAAATGCCCATGTGAAGGATGCAATACTATAGAAATAGCTAAATTAAGACATGAGCATTGGACAAGGAATGCTCAGTGGGGCAGCAGGGTCACAAAAAAACAGGCTGAGAAGAAAAGATATTAACCTGCAAAAGACTTTGAGAATTAAATTTATTAAAAATTGAAAAATTTATTACATTTAAGGGCATAAAATGCCAAAACGTTACTAAACGGTCACTAACATGCATGTTGTTCATGGCTTCTCGTAGATGCTCCAGCTGATGTGCTGAGCTCAGCGCTTCTAGCCGGATGTCCGTCAGTTTCATCTCTTTCTCCCACAGCTCAGACCGCAGCTCTGACACCATCTTCTCATCACTCTCGTTTTCCTCGTTACTTTCATGGATCCTGTTAGAACACAATGTCATCACTGTTTAAAATGTGGTAACACTTAAAAGCAGTCAGGGTAAGGGTGTAATTACGGTGGCCAAGAAGTTCTAAACAAATCACAATTCTGAAAACAAAATAACAAATTACAAATGCAAGTCAGATGGTATTAAAGTAGCTCAGTTTAAATGTATTGTATGAATTGCCCTTACTATGGAATAAAAAATACAGGGTGTCTATTTATGTTTAGTTAAAAGTGTATGTGACTCATCAGCTCCAGTGGTGCAGATGGATAAGCACGTGTCCTTGGCTTTTTGACTCGATTGACCCGGGTTCGATCCCGCCTTTTGCCGAACTTTTTTTTTCT
>NW_015537979.1:1107825-1117772 GCF_001515605.1 Sinocyclocheilus anshuiensis | reverse complement strand
TAGGGAGGGCTTTATTGTACCAATAAGGTGGCATCCATTTAATAATTAAAATTAAAATTATAATTTACACTCGATACGTTATTATTGCATACTGTTTTATAATGTACTACAATACTGAAGTGCAGATAATTGCCACTATTTGCAACAAGTAGTATACTTGATAGTAGAAATCCTACTATTTTAAAATAGTGTAACTAGGTATTTGCACTTAGTGTAAATAGTATATTGCTAAAAATACTGCTATTTTCACTTAGTGTAAATAGAATCCATTGCTAATACGAGATTTGAAAAGGGAGGAAAAAAAAGTTCGGCAAAAGACGGGATCGAACCCGGGTCGATCGCGTCAAAAAGCCAAGGACACGCGCTTATCCATCTGCACCACTGGAGCTGATGAGTCACATACACTTTTAACTAAATGTAAATAGATACCCCGTATTTTTTATTCCATAGTAAGGGCAATTCAGACAATACATTTAAACTGAGCTACTTTAATACCATCTCCGAACTTTCTACCACGACTCTGCTGTTCTTCGGCTGGTTCTTCCCTGTATACGTTGATTGACAGATGTCTCTTCCAGTCAGCGGTGAGTAATCCTAAACCAATGGCGCTGTCTCAAACTATACCTACCTCTTCCGGTTTGTCTGATTTGTCGTTGTGTTTTCTGACTTGTTAATTTGTTTTCGGATTTGTCGTTGTGTTTTCTGACTTGTTATTTTGTTTTCGAATTTGTCATTGTGTTTTCTGACTTGTTATAATGTTTTATGAATTGTTGTTGTGTTTTCTGAATTGTGATTTGTTTAGCACTTCTCGGCCACCGTATGTAATAGTCCAATTGCTGCTGCATTTCAAAAGTGAAATCGCCCATTTTTGCTTGATCATCTTCTGATATTGTGATTGGCGCATAAGAACTTTACTCACACAGAGGGAGTGGCTGATTGGCTGGATGGGAGGGAAATGGGCGGGTTCTCTCCCTCTTCATGACCCAGTTTTGGTGAGTTGGGTGCAGAAGAGTCTGGAGTGGCGATCTCTTCAATATCAGAGTACATGGAGCCATCTTTAGCGCCCTTCTTAATGCTGAACGCCTTGCCAAAAGAACTTCGTAACTACAGAGAAACCGAGAGAAAGACAGAACTTAAAATACACTGAAGTACTTCACAAATACAAGTGGAAATGTTTATTCTGATTTTGTATTAATTTAAAGTTTATTAATTTACACTACTGTTCTAAAGTTCAAATGTAAAATACGTCTTATTTGATAAAAAATATAGTAAAAACAGTAATATTCTGAAATATTATTACAATTTAAAATAACTGCTCTATTTTAATATATTTTCAAATGTTATTTATTCCTGTGATGCAAAGCTGAATTACTTCAGTCTTCAGTGTCACATGATCCTTCAGAAATCACTTTAATATGCTGATTTGATGCTCAAGAAACATTTCTTATCAATATTAAAAATAGAACATTCAAAAAACAGCATTTATTGTAAATGGAAATCTTTTGTAAAATTATTCATGTCTATACTGTCACTTTTGATCAATTTATTGCATCTTTGCGGAATAAAAGTATTAATTTCTATCAAAAAAAGTTACTGACTCCAAATAGCAGTAGTGCATATTCATATTAAACTATTTTTGCAGATTGAAACTATTATTGAGAAAAACTGTTAAAAAGTTTTGGGGAAAAAAAAAAAATAATAAAATAAAAAATAAAAATATATATATACATATATTATTTTTTTTTGTTTTGTTTTATTTATACAAATTATATAATATATATATATATATATATATATATATATATAAATTTAAACTTTAAACTGGACACAAGTGCCACTGTGCTCTTTAATTCAAGGATTTTACATTCTGCAAATCTCCCTACTTTATCAAGTGTCAAATTCAAGTACTTTGTATGGAGATACTTCAAGCACAAAGGGACAGAAAGAACAGCACAAGAGAAAAGGACAGATGATTTTTTAACAAGGGCACTTGAAACACTCGGGTGGATTGTTGGTGTGGATAGTTATACGTGATGCATTCATTCCTATAAAAGAGCTTACAGCCACAAAAAAATAAAACAGGTAAAATACCAAAGAACTGTAACAGATTATTTCAACATGCAAAGTGATCTGTCTCTACGTGCCAGAGTTATTGTGAGTGTTCAGCTGCAGCTTCATTCTTGTTTGTTTTCTTCTTCTTCCGTCATAGCCATATGAGACATTCACAGTGTTTCCACATGTTTACAGTATTAGTAAAATAGCATTCTAGAGGGAATTCACCAAGAAAAAATGGAGCCCACTGATTGTTACTTACACCACTTTATAAATTGTTGAAATGCCTGATGCGCTAAAGTAATTAATGCAATTCATGTCATGGCACATTTGCATAATCTTGTGGGTCCCCATCAGTTCTTAGGAGCTGGTTACAGGTGTGAAAAAAGGGTTTTGCACTAAAAATACCATGTGTTAACTAAAGGTCGACCAATATGGATTTTGAATGGCCGATTTGTATATATTGCAGAGTAGGTTGGCCAAAGTCCGATATAGCCCTATATCATTTTAAATATGGTAATGATATTGCATTTAAATATTGTAAAAATTACATGCATAACTTTTTTTTTTCAAAGAAATGTATATATGTTTTACATAACATTTACTAAAATCTGAAATAATTAAAATATATTTTAATTTGATAAATCTGTCAAATTAAATTTATAGTTTATAGCATCCTCTGTAGACTTATAGTATTTCATAAAGAAGAAAAAAAAACACAAAGCAAACTCTGTAACCAATGGTGCATTCAGTAATCTGGTAAGTCATATTTTCTCAAATAAAGACCGAATAAAGGCAATTTCACACACAATACACAGTGAATACGGCATGAATATGCTGTCAAAATAAAAGTCCTGCTCTCAATACTTATTGACCAAACAGAAAAAGAAACATAATGGCTGATGCCATTATGGTGATATATCGGTGCTCTCTGCTTAGTGAATTCACCCCTTAACATTTGTAACACATAACATTTTACACATATGAAAGTATAAGCAACAGTGACTGTCAGAGGAGCTGCGCCGATGAAAACTTGAGGACACGGAGATTTGCAGAGTGGTTAGAAACAACACATGATGACATGAGAGGATAAACTTACCTCATAGACCTTAGAGATTTACAAAAGAAGAAGAATAGGTGAAAACCATGGTTATGCACTAGCAGATAATACCAGTCACTATAATTCCATCTTAGGCTCTTTTTTCCGCTTACCCAGTTCTTTTTCTTCTTCTTCTTGGCGTCGTCTTTCAGGCTGCCCACACTGGAGTGGCTGGTAATGCTGTTCAGACTAGAGATGCTCTCGGATGAGTTCTGCCTCCTGATTCGCAACTCTGAAAGAAGGAATAAAGAACATTTGTCTGGTAATATTCATTGTATATTGAGCTAAAACTCCATTTGAGGTGCATGTTCGCGGTCTTCACCTTTGGGGGCCACATCTGGGTTATTGAGTGCCACATGGATGACGGCCTGCGCCTCCATGTTCTTGGTCTTAAGGTTGTCGATTGTTTCTCTAAGGTCCAGTAATTCACTGTCCTACAGAGACAAAAAACCCCAGATGTGTTTAGTCTGTGCTCATCCATTTAAAGCATAAACACTGAAACAGCATTCCCCAAAGCGCTGCTACTGACGGTTTTCCAAACAAATGTAGGTTCACTTCTGCTTTGCGCAATGATTTACTGCCTGCACTTGACCAATGGCATTTACGACAGACGAAGCCACAGGGACGTCTACAAAAGCTCCTCCAGCTGTGCATCACTGGTACCTCAACATCATTTGCTTTCTCTGAATCACTCAAACAATCTGTAGGGTCACAGTCACTGGAATGAAACAGTGAATCCGGGTCACTGCCTCTAGACCGGCTGCCTCTTTTACAGAGGGCAATGTGGCATGAAAGTCAGCGTTTCATTTCTAAAACCTCCTGCGTTAATTTAGCCAAAGGCAAATCATGAAGTTGAAAATTTGGAGTATGGCACAGATAGCCCAGTGACCCTTTGTGAGTAAATGAAAAGCCAGCAACCCCCAACATCCATTCAGCCCTAATTTGACCCATATTTGCTCTTTCGCTCTCAGTGACTCTGTGAGGTTACACATATTGATCTAAATTTGGGCGGTAAAAGGACAGATGAGGTTTGGGTAGTATGCTTCATACACATGGACCAATCTAAAGAAATTAGAAATACCAAAAAATGGTTTGATTTCTGTTTTTAAACTATGATAAAAAAAAAAAAAAACATTTTTACTCAGAAATGACTACATTTCAAAAATAATTACAAAGAAATGTCAAGTAACATGAAATTAAACATGACATTTTGAAGTAGAAAGACAGAAGGAACTATTTTCTTGTAAAACATACTCCAATGACCTTTTGTGTTATTTACAACTTCAAAAAGGTTTGGTTTTGTTGCTCTAGTGTGCTTGCATGAAGTCAGTGGTAGAGAACCTGTATTGCTTTGGCAGATCAAGTATCCTACTCCATCATGATATGAAATGCTAATGCTGTAACTGTTACCAATAAGCCATAAATGGTGGAACTGAGATGATTACAGGAGTTTTGGCTTGTTTTAGGGATCGCTTGATCGTACCTTCTGCTCAGCGCCGAAGGAGAGGTTCTGGAGTCGAGAGGTCATGAGGGTCAGACTCTGCTCAAACGCTGCCACCAGGTTGGCCTGGAAAAAAAAAAGAATCCATTTATTCGCATTACATGTGACCATGATATAATCAAGATAATATTAAATAATAATTGGAATGTTAAAGAAAAATACACACGGCCGTTCAAATGTTTGGGGTGTGTTCGATTTTTTTATGTTTTTGAAAGTCTCTTATGCTCACTAGGGCTGCATTCATTTGATCGAAGTAAAAATGTGATATTGTGAAATATTGAAATATTTTGAAATGTAATTGTGATGCAAAGCTGAATTTCAGTCTTCAGTGTCACATGATCCTTCAGAAATCATGATTATTATCAATGTTGAGGTTTGCTGCTTAATTATCTTTGTGGAAACTGATTTTTTTTTTCAGGACTCTTTCATGAATAGAATAACCTTTGAAACAGTGGTTTACATACAAAATAGAATAGAAGTGTCATATGTGTTTGACAGTGTACACTTACATTAGCAGACAGCTGTGAGGTCAGATTGGCCACCTTCTCCTGTGAAGACTCCAGCTCCCTCCTCAGCTTACGGATTTGCTGTGAAGAACCGCACAAAGTTATTAACCAACAAAGAATTCATGACATAAAGCTGCATCAAATCGAAAGGAACAGTTCACCCGAAAATGTGAATTCTGTCATCATTACTCTTCCTCATGGTGTTCCAAACCTGAATTTGTTTGTTGCGAATAAGAGAAGGACATGTTAGGCTGCTCTTTTCCATACAATGATCGCAAATGTCAACTGAGGACCTTCAAGCTCCAGAAAAACGACAAAACAGCACAGTAAAAATATCATAAAAGCCCACCATAGTCCATGTAACACTATTTTTCAAGTCCTCTAAAGTAATATGATAGCTTTATACGAGAAACGGTCATTAATTGACTGAAAATGTTCTCTAATAAAGCTCTCTAAAGTTCATATGGGCTACTTTTATATTGTCATTTTTGAGCTTGCCATTGAATTTCACTGAATGATTAAAGCAGAACAGAGCAGAAAAAACTCATTCTGCTGAATGTCTGCTTTTGTGTTCCATGGAAGAAAACAAATCATACAGGATTGTCTGCAGGAGTAAATGATGACAATTTTCATTTTTGGTGAACTATTCCTCTAAACGATCACGTTATTTACTTTGACATAAATCTGAAATGTTTCTCCTAAATTACAGTATTACAGTCAGACTGAACTGCTGAAGCTCCAGGAACTGAAGCTCACTGCAGCTGCTGGAAAGCTGTGACAGATGATATTTAACACTCCCAATAGCAACTGTATCTGTTTATATTTTCTCTATTTGGAACAGGCTGATAAACTCTATATATGCAACTGAAGACAACAGAAAGACAAATGGTGAGTATGTTCACATACTATGATGCACGGCAGACCAGAACGACACACACGATGAGTAAAATCAGACTCACTTCAAGCCTTCAGGCTTGGAATGCAAAACTTCAAGTACATCTCTTAGAGATTTTTGGAAGTAACTCGGTGAGACACCTTCGTTTTGCATCCATAGATCAAGTAGACAGACTCATGAAACAACGAAAGCCTATTCCCACCAGGATATGAAACAACAGCACCGCAACCACGATATACTAAATCTAGACAACGCAATGTGCCAAGTCTAAAAAAATCATACTGCAGTGATACTTTTTTTTTTCATTTGAAAGGATTATTATTATTATTATTTTTTAATTGTTTGGATACTGTTTTTTATACTTTTTTTTATAAATGAATTTAAACTCAGCAATTCAATAAAATTATATACTTATATTTTCTTAATTGTTTGGATGCTAAAGATTTTTTTTAATTAATATAAATGATAGATATCTAGGTTTCATATAAAATGACAAACTTGTCCATTTACTATTTTAAACCGGCAATTAAACCGATTTTTTATTCTGAACCAAGGTAATTTTCTTAATTGTTTGGATGTTGTTTTATTCATATAAATGAAAGATAGCCAAGTTCCATATAAAATGACAAATGTGGCAATTTATTGCTATTTAAAATTTTAATTCACCAATTAAATAAAATGATATTTTTTATTCTGAAGCAAGGTCATTTTCTTAATTGTTTATGTTGAATAAAATGTTTGGTCTTCATTTAGATATCAAAGCATTTCTCATAAAAAAGCCTTGTCAAGAGTACAAATATTTGAATTACTAAATTATTTTGAATTATATCATATTTTATTTCTTATTCTATTTTTATTATTTGGTGTTTGTTTTATCCCATCTGATGTGAATAGGCCTTCACATTATAGTTACGAAACACAGAAAATGGAGGAAATTATAAATAACAACATGTAACACGTGGTTAGCTACTCGTTTCCTTAAGTCATGATTGAATGAAACATCAACTTGACAAAAACACAGCAGAGGAATCTCATAACAGCCTTATGGACAGCTAATGGCAGTTAACGGCTTTGAATCAATGTGTTAGTTCATCAGCTCCTAACATTAGCTGACTTGAGCTGTTATAATCTCTGAGAACATGTATGACAAAAACAGGTTATTAATATGACTGTAATTAACTCCTGAATGACAGAGAGGGAAAATCAGAGAGAGAGAAAGACACTCACCTCACCCTGTATTCTCTCCTCCGCCTGAGAGAAGCACGGAAGAAAAGAACGACAGATAGATAGTAAGATGCTAAAGAAATGGAAGTTCATAGTGATGAAAAACAGAAATACAACTGATAAAGATCTAAGACAGGGCTGCATGATTTGGTCAAATTATTTTGACAAATATTGTGCTTTTGAATGGCAACATAATAAAGATTTAAAGCACTCACAGTGCTTTGATGTCAAAGCTAAATAAATAAATAAACATAAGTGTGTTCACACTTGTTCTCTTTAAAGGAACTAAATTGAGACCACTTTCAGCTGACTTGAAAATCTGTGAAAAAAAAAAAAAATTATATTAGGATGTGTTCACACTTGGCATGTTTGGTTCGATTAAAACGAACTCTGGTGCGACTGCTCTGTTAGTGCGGTTCATTTGAGTAAGTATGAACGCTGCCATCCGAACCCTGGTGCGCACCAAACAAGCGGACCGAGACCGCTGAAAAGATGGGTCTCGGTCCGCTTCCAAATGAACTCTGGTGAAGTTCGTATCAAATATGAACGCAACACGGACCAAATACTTCTAAACGAACCAAAAACAGGAAGTAATGACAAGATGCGACATGATTTGATGACTCTGTTAAACCAAAACAAAATGAGCAGAGGGCAAACGTGGAGCAATGATGAGGTAAAGTGCCTTTTATGAGCTCCTTGTGAGTTTGCAGGTGAAGAAAATAAAATATGTACACGCAAGAATGAGAGCGCTTAGTCCAGCAGATGACATTAGGTGTGTTCAACTTAAAACGGTTAATGGATGCTTTGATATCATACACCCGCAGCGCTGCTTTAAGTCTAACGCACCTTTTGTTTGGGGTGTTCGGTGAGTTCCGTCACGATATATACGTCATTCAAGCCGACCAATCAGGTTGTGAACGTATCACTATGTCTTTAGGTTCGGTGTCTTTAGGTTCGCTGTCAAAAATGCCAATGTGAACGCTAAGCGGACCAGGACCAAATGCATCATTTCCCTTTCTGGTTCAGACCAAATGAACCAAACGAACTGAACTACAAGTGTGAACACACCCTTAGATTGATTTTAAAATAGACTTGATTTTAATTTAATTAATTTTGCAGCCCTAGATAGCAATGACATTAAATGTGTTTTTAATAAATCATTGCTAAATTGTTTCACTATTTACATGCCATATGGGTTAAACAGCTGTGTATGTACTTATGAGTGAATCAGAGAATGAAATACATATTTGACACATTTTTATTTTTAAATATCGTTGTTTATACTGTGGGGTGGGAATCTGTTTTTTTGTACAAAAACAGGTCTGTTCTTTATCCAGGCTATAGCTCACATCAGCACCCAGTCATGTGCAGCAGTTCAAGTAACAGCTCCATTTTCAGTAAGGAAAGCAGAGAGCGCTTCTTCAACTCTCTTTGCTGTGAGGCTCCAATAAATCAGCAGGAGCAGACAGGCAGTTTCACTCGTGACAGTCTAGCGCTGTACGGCATGTGTGTGAAGCTCTGGAGGGAAGAAAAGTGCTGGGATACTTACTGAGGAGTAGCTGGAGGAGGCATTAGACGCCAGTGAGAGCACTGAGCCATGAACTGCAGGTGGAAAAAGAGAGAAATACACAAAAGTGTGAGTTTAAAAGCATTAAAATACCTAAATCCTACATTGCAGCAAATTCAGTTTATTTATCGTACATATCCTGCGTTGTGTTTTACCATTTGTTGAGTCACATTTAGTTTACAGAGCTATGTTTTAGCACAAAAATAGTTAGAGTCATTTTTGCAGACAGTTTGATTCAAAGGCGACGATAGTAATATTTTGTCCATTGTGGGATTCTTGCAACCTTTGCCAGTCCAGATATTTCATCTGTACACCTCATGTAGACTGTAACATATGAACCCAGAGTCTCACCGTCATCGCAGGCTTCTCTGTCTCTGAAGGAGCCGGATCGGATCATGCTCTTGGGTCGCTCGGCGAGTGATAGGGTGCTGCCCAGAGGAGAGCCCTGATACAGCTCAAAACTGGCCTCGTGAGTGGGGATGCTGTTGGATCTGGTCATTCTTGGCGTTCCTGAGGTGGGGCTGGGTGCTACTGCACATAACAGACAGCAGAGGGAGACAGAGGTTATATATGATATAAAGCACAGTAACATTAGATAAAGGTGCCCTGCATACTGCCTGTAAAATCAATTAATGTAAATGCAATTTTATAAAAACTTTTTTTTTTTTCAGAATTTATTGTTATAAACAAAAAATAGCCATTTATTCTGTTTCTGAAATATATTTCAAATTATGATAGTTGAATGTTCTAAATGTTAATCAATGCTGTCTTTAAAATATATATTCTTTAGAATATTTTTTTGGTCAAAGAGAGTGTAAATAACTGCAAGAAATGTTTAAAGAAACCATATTTTTACAGCGATCAAAATAATAATACTTTATCTGTGTATGAGTGTATGTGTTTGTGTAATATATGTTAATTATACATGTAATTTTTATTTCAAAAAAATTTCAAGTATATTATTAAAAAATTATTATTTTTTAATTCTCAATTCTTTTCAACTCAAAAGTATGCATATTTTATATTTCTAAAAAACCCTTTTACTTATAAAATATTTACAAGTATTTACAATAAAATACAAGTATTTTATAAAAAATAATTTT
>NW_015537979.1:1103056-1107580 GCF_001515605.1 Sinocyclocheilus anshuiensis | reverse complement strand
TTAAATTATATATATATATATATATATATATATTACATTTACATTTAGTAATTTAGCAGACGCTTTTATCCAAAGCGACTTACAAATGAGGACAATAGAAGCAATCAAAACTAACAAAAGAGCAACAATATATAAGTGCAAATGACAAGTCTTGGTTAGCCTAACGCAGTACACGTAGCAAGGTATTTATATATATATTCTTAGAATATTTTTTGGTACGAAAGAGTGTAAATAACTGCAATACATTTTTAAAAGAAACCATATTTTTAAAATGATCAAACTCCAAGATATTAACAATAAATTCTCCATCTTAAGAATGTTCCAGAAAGCCTCTGAAGTGTTCAGTCACTTACTGATGCTCGTCAGTGGTGTTTTTCCTGTCAGTATGGGTGAAGGGAACTGCGGCGGACTGTTGGTCTCAGTCAGGCTCACTATAGTTTGCGAGTGACGTCTCTCTTTACTGTCCTCCTCAGCCTGCGAGGAGATGTGCTGGCTGATGGGACATGAGGGTGTGACGTTACTTCATGGATTTACTACATCAAACCGTTTGCCCCATCAAGTGGAGCACCAAGTTAAATGATAAGTACCTTAAGCCTTTCTTTGGGAGAGTATTTCTGTCCCTTTGTGAGCTGAAAGAAAAAAAATCAATGAGAAATAGAGCATTATTCTAATGCTTGTGCATGGAAATTAAGAGATCAGACTCCACAAATAGACCACAGTAATTTGTAAAGCAAAATTAGCAATTAGTAGTTCAGTCAGAGAGATATAATCACAGTGTTAACATAATAGGCAATTGTTCTGCTTTGATTTTTGGGTGGATGTGGACCGAGTGCAAATGTGCTGTGATGTGGCCCTCTGGAAGAGGATCGAGAAGCCCTTAATGCTAAATATTAAACTTTAGTGTGTAAGGTAAGAATGACTTTGACTGATAACCACTGAGTGGAGGTGTTGTGTTACTTTTATACATGATCTGACATATGACTCTTGCTTGATAGACAACAAAACAGATGGAAAAAACAGCATAGATTTACATTTAAAAGTGCAGTCTATAATATTGACAGCTAGCGGTTGAAAATTCAAAACACTGGAGAGAGTTGTTCCTCCTCAGACTCGACGCTCGTGCGGGTTGCCAGATTGAGGAGACGCAACAGGAACGGGCGCAAATGACAATGGAAGATGACAAGCCTTAATACTAAAATACTACAAGACCGTTTTAATATGCCTCTGGTCATAGAGCTTTTTAGATGGGTGCCGAGTCTTTTTAGGTCGGGCAGAATCTGCGATGTCTGACCAAGTTTGTTTGCTGGTTTCCATGGCTGCAATACGCTGCGTTTTCCAACAACTGGCAACCCGGGGTGTCGGAATACTATTGGGTAAACAGGCAGTGGGCGGAGTCACACAGACCAAAACAAAAACAGACATTCCGACACGGAACACACATTTCAAAGCAGAATAACTGGCCGTAGCATTGTTTTTTGGACAAACACATAAGTGAACTTGGCATTTTTGCTAAATATCTGCAAACATATGGTATTTTATGCTTTAATACAGTCAAACAATTACATACAAGACCTTTACAGAGATGTGAGTAACACCTGCTAATAGTGACCTAGCAACCACAAGACAAGAATGTTGGTAACCAAACAGTTGGTGGTAGCCACTGACTTCAATAGTATTTTCCCCCTACTATTTAAGTCAATGGCTGCTGTTTGGTTACCAACATTCTTCAAAATATCTTCGTTTGTGTTCAACAGAAGCTCAACTGCTGTTTCCAACGTCCAAATGATGACTAACCCCTCCAATCATAATGCTGCAGTGCTGTGAAACGATAAATGATGCTAGAGAAACAGCAGAAAGCATCTGAATGTAAACAGACCTCTGAAAGAACGAGAGCGGTTTACAGGCAGAGAAACAGCACTGTGAAGAACGACTCCTCTGGACACACAGATGCAATTCTGTGCAACGGATATAGCAGAGTCTTCATCAATAAGAAACGAATAAAGAGAGCTATAGATCAGCGCTCTGATGGAGGGAGATGAGCTGCTGAATTGAAACATTAATGAAGTCAATGTCAATTAAACAAATGAGAGATTTTCTGGCTCATGACCCTCATTAGCCTTCAGCTCTGCGGTGGCCTGCACAGAAATAATGAGCAAGATTAAGCCTGTGAGCTATTGTCCGGTTTTAAACTGACTAAGCAAGCGTTAACAAAATTTGGTGGTGGTTTTTATAAAGGAAGCCACATAAAAACAGAGAGTCCATGTGTGGCAAAGAGCAGCATGAACCTTGTGGTGAAAATAACCTCGAATAACAGGAAGAGTGAGCTGCTTTTAGATGTTTCCACTGGCACACCCAGTGATGAGCTGCTGCTTTGAACATGACACAGAATATATTAGTTTTGGTCATTTATGTGGGATGGCTGCTGTTTTAGGCCAGAGACAGGAAATGACCACGGTTACAGATTTTTATTTTTTTATTTTGTATTCTTGTGATGTAGATGAATTCATGAAAGACATAATTTGGTTTGTTTCTAATTTTTGGTTCATGATATGATATATGGTATGATATATGATATATGATATGATATATGACATGCTATGACATATGATATATGATATGATATTTGATATGATATGATATATGATATGATATTTGATATGGTATGATATATGATATGAGATTATATATGATATGATATATGATATGAGATGAGACATGATACGATATGATATGATATATGATATGATATTTGATATGGTATGATATATGATATGATATATGATATGGTATGATATATGATATGAGATTATATATGATATGATATATGATATGAGATGAGACATGATATATGATATGAGATATGATATGATATGATATGATATATGATATGATATTTGATATGGTATGATATATGATATGATATATGTATTCTTTACAAACTATTTATTATATTAATTGTAAAATAATGTAAATATAATGAAATAATGAATTATAATAGTCATCATGTTTGTTTCTAATGTTCTGTGGACTAAATAAAGGAAACAAAAAAATCATAAACAAGCAAGATGAATGCTATTATAAATATTACATAATACAAAAAGAAAAATATATATGGATGATTCTTAATAAAAAATGTTTACAATTATTTTAGTTTTAAAGGACAGATTATAATACTTTTTATGAAACTTTTTATCATAATTAAATAAAGACATTTTCCTAACTTTTAATAAGGAAATGTAATTAATTCCCAGTTCCTAGATTTTTATTTTCCCTTCTAAAACAAAGTGACATAATATAATGTCATATAATATAATATAATATAAAAAACATAAAAATATATTATAATGTTAATTATCAAGCATGATGGGGGAGATCTGACCAAAAATTTGATTACAACACTGAGTAGAACATGAGACATTAAAATGTTTAGTCCATCTTCCTTCAAATCTCAAATGTGTATACAAGCAAATTTTTACAGTGTTTAGAAGTAGACTAGCATAGCTCATATTATCAGGTGAGCACAGACAGGAAGTGCAGTGATGACTGGAGAGACGGCCTCACCTGTCTGTCGTGAGCGTGAGTGAGGCTCTGCTTCCTTTCGACCAGCCACCATCCGTCCCTCTGTCCTCATGTCTGGGCCTGGGCTCCATCATGCTGCCCCCTGCAGGAGACACGCTCATCTGTAGTGACAAGGACTCCATGCTACGGTGCAGCCCAGAGAGGCGGGGGTAGAGCGAAGGAGAGCCGCCAGCGCTGCCCCCTCGGCCCACGGTGGCGCTGGAGAAACACTCAGAGGAGTTGACGTTGAGGATGGGAGCCGGACTAGGTGTCAGACAGCTTGTGCTGCTAATTCCTGACAGATCTTGTAATTTGGAGAAGGGCAGCACTTTTGGAGGAAGCTGGTCCTCCACGCTGATTATCCCAAAGTCCAGGCTGTTGGAGTTGACCTTGTCCAGGTGAGCAGGTTTTGGCAGAGATCTGGCACTGGAGGGCCTGTGAATGCCATGATACAGAGATGAGTTCAAAACCAGATGCACAAATAACTCACACAATAGAAATGAAAAATACATATGGCTGATTCCTAATGTACAAAAAATTTACACCTTTCAACGTTTGATTGTAATTAAAGAGGTTTTTTGCTAATGTTTAAGAGTGGCTAAAATTATTATTATTTTTTTTAGTTTCCCATCTAAAAAGTGTTAAAAGTGTTTCAAAGAACTTTAAACATGTCACTACTATTATCACATCAACAACATTAAAGAACAATGAAGAACAATATTTTTCAATAATATGCTTGTTATATAATTTGCTGGTTACATTCTATTGATTAAATCAATGGTTATCATGGAAACATGACATGTGTGCACACCTCTACCACAGCAACATACTTACAGTTTAAAGAATTAATTAATACAAAATAAATGAAGTTACAATTTAAAAAAATCAATTAGTCCAGAATTCAGAATTATGATCTCAAATTATTATAATATTAAAATTATTATTACAAGTCAGTACTATTTCAGT
>NW_015537979.1:1078739-1103021 GCF_001515605.1 Sinocyclocheilus anshuiensis | reverse complement strand
TGCAAGCTATTTGTTTTTAGTTAGGAAGTCCAAAACAATTTCAAAAACACACAATTTCAAAAATCTGCACATTATGCATCCACACATTATACCAAAATTAAAAACCATGTTAAGAACCTTATTTCAGGACAGTGAATAAATGTTTTAGCATAGATGAAACTGAAAAGGTGTCATTTTGCAAGATTTCTAGTCAATTTCAAGTAATTTTTCTGGGTTTTTTTTGTTTTTTTTGAAAGAACAACTCTGTGTGAACGTGAAAAACCACAGCCACTCAGAGCAGATGTGAGGTTTATTAAACAGCTATGTGGAGGAGGTTCATCTCACCTCTGAGAGTTGGGAGAGGGCAGCTCTGAATATTTGCCCACACTGGATGGCTGCCGAAGTCCCAGTAGTTTGGAAGGAGGCTCCAGCGCACTCTGTGTTGGTGTCAATGTGCCGTTCTTTAGCAGGCCGCCTCCACCACACTCAGAATCAGACGCCACTGCCTTGGCTTTGGCCTTCTCCTTCTCACGGTCCGTCTGGTTGACTGGAGTGCACCCTCCTGTACTGGCCCGATGGGAGCTCTTCACACTGCCTGGTTCCTTCAGTCTAGACGGGGCGGGGACTGTTTTTAGGCCCTGCAGACCAGCGTCCATGTTGCTGCTGAAGGGACGAGCACCCGGCCGTCCTCCCGTCAGACTCAAGGTGCTGGACTTAGCAGGTCTCGGGAGACTACGATACTGGATGTTGTTGCGTGGGTTCGGAGCCATGAAACCTTGATCACAGTTCGACACATCAAGACTGGTCTTTCGTCCTCCACCTACCCCACCGGCAGAGGGTTTCACTGGGATACCAGAGGTTTTAGGAGTTTTGTTCACAATTGCAGAGTCTCCGGAGACGGTGCTTCCACTATTTGTTAGTACAGTGGCAGTGCCGGTAGTTGGAATGGATTTCTTGTAACCGAAGGAATTAACCGTGCTGGCGGAGGGACGGACAAGACCGGAAGGGGGTTTTCGGTGCTCACCACGATCTTTCCCTGCATCCGAACTGGAGCGCTGTAAGCCTGATGTTTTCACTGCCATTTTGGCTTTGTCCACGACTTGCTGATCGTTCTTTGGAACTGCAAGTATAAAAATAAACACAATCAGACATGAGTAACCTGTGGTGGACAGTAATGCAGTATTCTTACTTTGTTACTGTATTTAAGTAAATTTTTCAAGTATCTGTACTTTATTAGTATTTTTATTATGATAAACTTTTACTTCACTACATTTCAAAGCATAATATTGTACTTTATACTCCACTACATTTCTTAAAAATGTGTCGTTCCTCGTTATTTTGAACTGGAGAAATCATCACCTGCTCTGAGATGCAATAGCGGTGTCTGATTCACGAACGAGCGGATTCTTTTCAATGTACCTGTTAAATCGGTTCGCAAATCACACTGAACAATTCATTCTCAAATTGGACTGAGCGGATCGCAGCTGTTCTTGAGTCAACAACTCACTGATTCACATGATCCGGTAAGAGCGAGTCTCCAGTAAATAACTCACTGATTCACATGATTCGGCCAGAGCGAGTCTCCAGTAAACAACTCACTGATTCACATGATTCGTTCAGAGCGAGTCTCCAGTAAACAACTCACTGATTCACATGATCCGTTCAGAGCGAGTCTCCAGTAAACAACTCACTGATTTAAATGATCCGGTCAGAGTGAGTCTCCAGAAATAACTCACTGATTCACATGACCCGGTCAGAGCGAGTCTTCAGTAAATAACTCACCGATTCACATGACCCGGTCAGAGCGAGTCTTCAGTAAATAACTCTCACTGATTCAAATGATCCGGTCAGAGCGAGTCTCCAGTAAATAACTCACTGATTCACATGATCCGGTCAGAGCAAGTTTCCAGTCAACAATTCAGCGAATTCACACGTCTTACTCAAAATGAGCCGAGAACAGGAGATCCTCGGAGCTTGAGCATGACTGATGGTGCGAAAAGTTACCAATGCCGAATTTTAAGATTTATTATAAATGAAAATCGTATTTAGGTCATGACTGTCAGTTGTTTGTGAACTAAACCTGCTGTAAAAGGGTGAGCTGTTTAAGCCCACTGTATGAAATGATTGTATGCTGACATTTCCACATGTGTGTATCACCCTCTCAATGGTGTAGTTTTTAGGTAAAAATGAAACATAACATTAAAGTAACTCAAATGAATGCCTATGCATCTTCCCCCTGCTGAAGCAGTATCAAATGAGTTTCAAACTAGTATGTTTGCATAGTGTTCCTCTTAAATTATAGACATTTTTCCCTATGTGATGTCTGTTTTTACAGCATATTGTTTGCAAACACACATTTTACCTAATTTTTAAATACTGGGGTATTTTGTTTTGCTTTGTTTTTTTACCTACTTGTTTGCACACATGATGTATCAGTAACCTAAATTTTAATATATTTAAATATACTTTTAATATATTTCATATATTTTGATAGTGTATGACAAGCCCCCCTCCCTCAGGCATTTTGAGCAGTAGGATTATATAAAATATTAAATAAGTTAAAATTACAAAATAAACATTCATTGATCAGTAATTTTTACATTTAATACTCAAGTACAATAAAAACCAAATACTTTTGTACTTTTACTTGAGTAAAACTGAAAAGGAGTAATTTTACTGGAGTAATGTTTTATTAGGGCACCTGCACTTTTACTCACGTAATTGATTTGTGTACTTCGTCCACCACTGTGAGGAACGATAATCAAGAAGAATTATTACAAACATCAGCAATTGGGTCTTAAATGTTGTTTGTCACATTCCTAAACATACAGAAACATTGTCACATTACTAAACAAGCACAGTTTCAAATGTGATCCCATTAAAAACACATAAAATCACACTGCATATTAGAGGTGCAAGAAGAAAACAAATATTTGTTACATTAAATCAGTGATACAGACATGAATGATACCTCAAATCATGTGTCTAACTAAGGAGAGATGTGATATTACTTTTCTAAGTGATCTGATTTACAGTAATCAGCCTTAAGTTCAAAACCACATCTCAGAAAACCTTAGCAACCACTGATCAGCCACCAAAAACATATCAATCTCTCAGAACACCCCAGCCTTGTGTTGATGAGTTTTGCACCATGCGCTCACATTTTCTTCAGATAATTAATCTAGTTCAGTAAATTTATTTTTTTGTCTGAGGGGATTGTGCAGGGTTTCTTAGGAAAGACAGACAGTTGGGTGTGGTGCAACCTCTAACCACACCCAACTTTAAAGTAAGCTTTTACACTTCATTTAACACCACAATATATACAGTATGCAACACACACACACACACACACACACACACACACACACACACACTAATAGATGCACAAGTCCTCTTCATTAGAATAATGCAGTATATGGACACAATCCATCATGAGGTAAAGGACTTTCCTGCTTATGCTGCTGACTTCAATTCACTCAGCTGTAACATAACAGCCTTGAATATTCAAGAAGTTAACTTAAAGGGTTAGCTCACCCCAAAATGAAAATTCTGTCATTAATTACTCACCCTCATGTCGTTCTAAACCCGTAAGACCTCAGTTCATCTTCGGAACACAATTTAAGGTATTTTTGATGAATTTTGAGAGCTCTCTGCACCAGGGTGACGCGGAGGAGACGAATTGTTGAATAAAGTCGTTATTTTTGTTTTCTTTGCTTACAAAAAGTATTCTCGTAGCTTCGTAAAATTATGGTTGGATCCCTGATGTCACATGGATTATTTTACCGACCTCCTTGCTACGTTTCTGGACCTTGATCATGGTAATTACATTGCTGTCTATGTGAGGGTCAGAGAGCTCTCAGAATTCATCAAAAATATCTTAATTTGTGTTCCGAAGATGAACGGAGGTCTTACGGGTTTAGAACGACATGAGGGCGTGTAATTAATGACAGCATTTTAATTTTGGGGTGAGCTAACCCTTTAAACCGAGTAAAGGAAGTGGGTATGGCACAACTGTTACAGTACTGTCAACATGAAATGGGTGAACTTGCAAAGCCCGCCCTGATGGCCATCTGGATCTTCTCAAGGATATTTATAAATATGCGGCAAAAAACGAGGCTAGTGCAATCATGACTCGATCTCCGGGCGAATTGGAAAACACACATACAGAAGAGATTGTTGGCAAACTTGAAAATTGGCTTTACTATAACAACATCATCCATGGTATGCGAAAACACATTGCTGGAGTAACTTAAGCATTTAAATGGCTCAATTAGCATAACAAATAAAAATAGAGCAATAGTGAAATACGGCGTGTATTTCGTCTGTCATGAGGCGCTGTAATTCACACTGCTGCACACCCAGGATGATGGCCAACACAAGTAAATACAGCTGACATCAACTTGAGATGGAGGTTAGATGTGAAAAGAATTATGTTGAGTTGGAATAATTTAGGCCATTAGCAGACGATGACTGCATTAAATGCTAGCATGATCGTATCAAAGGATACAAGGGGGGAAAGACACATTTCTTACATGTTTGTTTAGACTGGAGGGAAACAGTAAAAGTGAGTCATAAACAGAAAGAGAGAAAGAGTAAACGGAAACAGGAAAAACTGGACAGGGAGGAAAAGTGGCTAACCGAAAGAGTAGCTATCAAACTGACAGAGATACAGCTGAGAGAAGAGGAGTGGAGATAGATGTCATTTGTCTGCCTGATACTACATCACTATAACGGCAGGCTTGTACAACAAAATATATACTTTGCATTAAACATGGTATTATTATTCAAGACTGTGTCTTAGAATAACGTGTCAGTGCAGCATGCAGCTGTTATTAGCCGTGTTTGCTAATGCAAATGCCACTATAACTATTGCTCATACTTAAGGTTTGGGATATATAAAAAAAAAACATGCAACCTCTCAGTTCACCTTTTCATGCTTAATCATGCTTAATCAACCACATTCTACAACCTTGAAAAATGCAGGTCATGTAGTGACAACCGCTCTCACAGAAATTCTTCGTAGTGTGTACAGAGCTGAACAACTAGTTATTAATGACGTATTTAAGCATGTATCAGAACTGTATTCTGTATGTGCTGTGCAAAAAATCACAAGGAACAAGTTGTTTTGACTCATTAGTGTTGCCAGATCTTGCTAGAAAAAAACAACAACAAATAAGAACAAGGCCATAATAAACCAAACTCTTTATCTTAGAAATAAACCAAAATATCCTGACCTGCACCTGCATACTTTAATAACTCCATAAACTGGATCGCTTTATGAGTCGAGCCCAAACAACAACCCAAAACCGCTTAATAATCATTGCTTATAATAAGTGGACATGGCAACACGAGCGCTCTCTGTGAAGCAGCCTTTTAAACTAGCAAAACACAATGGCTTTGTCTACAATGGTTTAGTTAAAATCACCAAACATAATGAGTCTTTGGTCGCTGTAATATTACTTTGATCAAAAATTGCAGTCAGACAGCGAAATGTTGCTATGGTTACCATGATATCAGTCATAGCAATTTAGGGGATTCACTCCTGTATTTAAATGTGGTTGTCATTCCTGAAACGTTACAGTATGTACGTGGCCTAAAGCCTCAAGTATACTTCTGTTTCAATGTGAACACTTATTGCAGAGCCGAACACATAGCCTTTTAAACGTATACTTCGTTTGATAGGTTGTGCGAATACAGGTGCTCTACACATACACACTAGAAAGTTTCTTCCCTTACACGAGCACTCGTCAACAAGGTAGTAAATTGTTGTTGTCCTGTTACTCAACTGTGACACAAAAGTAATGTCCAAAATTGCATATTAACAATCTGAATAAGGACTTACTATATAGTAGGGAAGTAGTTATTATTCACCTGCTTTATTTGAGAAAATTTGTTCAGATTCGTTCACGGATTCATTCAGTTACTCTTTTCACAGGTTACATCAGCAGATTAGTAGGTGACAATGATTATTTTTTTGTGTGTTATGAGTGAGTCACTCAAATGATTCAGTGTGGTATGTGTGAGTCATATATGATTTAAAAAAAAATAAATGATTCTTTAGTCATTAAATGATTCTTTAAAAAAACACAACAAAAACAGTTCAGTAAAGCCCTTTTGTCTTCTTAATTGTATCATCATCATTTATTTTTATTAGTGCTGGGTAGGGTTGGGTATCGAAAACCGGTTCCATTTTAGAACTGGTTCCAAATTTCCAAGAACCAGGTATTCGATAAGACGTGTGCATTTCGATTCTGCTTAAAGATTCCTGCGTTTGTATTTTAATGTGATTAAAATCGATTTAAGTGCAGGAACGGAAAGAACTTGCGCCCTGTTTGCGTGCAGCGCACACGAAGCACAAGCGCGAGCACAGAGAACAGAGGTCGCGGTACGGGTTCCCGGTTTGTGTCCGTTCTCGAACCGTTCCATGTATTTCCACTGTAGAAAAGGTTGTTCCGGGCCAAAACTGACTTCTTTCATATTTGTCGACCAATATGCAGAAAACTACATTAGTATATCACCATAAACACAGCCGTTTTTGTCTTACGTGAACGTAAACAGATGAGAAAAAAACACACAGTATTTTTAGATCTGCGTGCGTTCAGTGTTAAAGAGACAGCAGCCTAATAAACGTGCTGCCTGTCATTAATGTTAATAAAAGAACAAAAGAAAATCATTCACTGATCTTGACTGAATATATTTAATAACTTTACTTGATTAATCTATATTTTATTTATGAAAAGAAAACTATGCAGTGTTTTTAAACTTTTAATTACAGTTTCTGTACCTGAAATTTTGTTCAGTTGTATTTATTTATGATATTGCTAATTGATTTGTTTGTTCCTATCTTATTACTGACTGTTTACTTGTCTTTAAAACTTTAATATTTGAAATTTATATTAATCTAGTTGTTTTTGCGGTGGTATTTTTTTTTTTAAAGCATAGGCAAAATTCCTCTTGCAGTGTTCTGTAGGCTGCTGATTTTTGCTCGTGTTATTCAGCTGCAACAGAATGCTTTGTAAAAAAGACAGAATAAATGTTTGACATCTAAATGTTTGACTTCATTTTTTTTATATTGGATTTTTTATCTTATTGGAATCGAAACTAGGAATTGATAAGAATCGGAATCGATAAGCAGAATCGGAATCAGAATCGATAAAATTCAAACGATACCCAACCCTAGTGCTGGGCAACAATTCATTTTTTTTTAAATCGTGATTAATCACATGATTTTTTCTGCAATTAATCGCGATTAATCACATTGTTATGCGCAAAATTCAATAATGAATTCAAAAGTACTGTATTGCGCACTTTTATTTTGAAAGTACTGCTGTATGAACAAAAGTGCAATAACATTTGGTTTGCAAACACTTAAGGTGCTTTTTTACAGCAGTATTCCCTTTACATAGTAGCAGTTAAAATATTTATTGAAAATCTCAACTTAAACATTAATGTAATCAAATTAAAATCTCCTTTTCATATAACTCGTGTATTCTTGTGATGGTGCGTCTTGACACCATGTCTATACCGGACACGAGCAGCGCGACGCGACAAAATACTATAGAACCCATTATAATCAGTGATGCTGTCTACACTGGATGCGGCGCGTCGTGACACAACAAATCATGTGTACCGCACCGCAACAGCTAAAGTCTGTCTACAATGACTGGACACGTCACGGGACAAAGAGACCGTTGCAAATCATTTTAACTTTTTGTCAGTACGTCATAGATAGAACGAGGTTTACTGTCGGGGATTTGTCGTGTTGCGCCGCATCCAGTGTAGACCGCATCACTGATTATAATGTTTCTATAGTATGTTGTTGCGTTGCGCCGCTCGTGTCCGGTGTAGACACGGTGTTCGGCCCACCCCAAATGCTCAATTGGTTGAGACGCATGATGACACCCATCCCAAACCAGTACCGATCAACATCCCACCTCTCCAGTGACCCATGGTTTCTGTATGTGTATTCAGAGCCAGTGAGCAATGGACTTTCAAAATAATAATAATAATAATAATAATAAAAACTGCTTTAATGTGCAATAAAATAATTGTCGGTGTTAATAACACGATAATAATACATTAACTTGCCCAGCCCTAATTTTTATACAATCACTATTCTCCCATCTCCTTTCTCACCTTGTGAACAAGATTAACTCACATGATGAAATGAATGAATTACATGCCCTTTCTCATTCAGTCAATCAGCAGATCCTCATTCATGAATGAGGAATAAATAAGTTCACAAACAAGATTCAAATCTTTAGCAAGTCTTTAAAAGCAAGAAAGCAGTTGCATGCTTCACAAGAGACGTCTGAAAATGAGTCAGCGCATTGAAGGGATTCATTCACTTGAATGATTCGTTCTAAAACACTGATTCGTGCTTAAATACAGGGCCCTTTTACCGCAGCCCAGAAAATCGATGAGATCAGCTCGTGCTGCAGCTATGGGATTGATCAGTCAGAGAGAATTATCGTCACTCTGTCTGAGGAACGAGATCCCATAAATAAGATTGATCGGTTCATTTCTCTCCCGGTTTATGAGAGGCCATATTTCATACATATATCGCATGACAGGGATTGAGGTTTCCAGTTCTATAACAATATTTTCAAATATGGAATATTTGAGATCCAATTCCAGTGGATGATAAATCATAAAGACAACACTGAATAAAAGCTGGAACTAATTCTCTCTCTTATGATATGTGGGTAGAATCATGTTTTTCCAGTGCCATCTCGTGTGCTCAGTCTGTCCAATCTAAGTGTCTGTCCACAGGGAGAGGCAGATAGCGCTGACACAGACGTTTGGCTTGCTGGTCAGTAACATCTACAAACTTGCTGAAAGACTAATGATTGCTTCTGTGCTCCACCGTCTCTGGGACAAACCACTCCACTCAAGCATTCGGCCAGTTTTTGTTCTGCTTGCATCTGGTTTGGCTGACAATGACTCAGGCTGCATTTACACTGCAAATCTTAATGCACAGATCCGATCTTTTGACCATATCTGATTTTTTGACCCGTCTGATTACATTCACTTTTAGACATGACTGGTATCTGATATCTGTGTTTACATAATTCCCGCCCAAAATGATAGTCAATGATCGCTTTACCATGCACATGGTAAACCTCTGGTTTTGGATGGCCGTGCTATTAAAATTATTTATATAATACACCATTATTATTTGCCAGCATGGACAATGGCTGTCATGGATGTTTTGCAGCACAAAATCTGACTGAATGGATAAATAACGGAAAATAAAGGTCATTTTCATTTGTTAGGCTATTTTATCTACAGCTCGTTAGAGCTGGAATTCTTTAGTGAAATAAAGTAGCACCAAGATGATATTTATTTAAATGAATTTGAATGAATTAACAAGAGAGAGAGAGCACGTGAAGCTTGTGAACAAGTGAAAGTTATCACGTCATTGCTAAGAAATATAATGTAGCTTTAGCGAAGTTGTTGTATTTATAAAATTCACGGGGCAGGGGTTGAAAACCAGCTCCTGAAAGTGCAATTTCTTACCTAGCCTACATAAAGTTGCACGTCTGACAAATGTGTCGCCCTCACATTGGGAGTTCCGCGGGGATTCAGATATGTGTGTTTAGACTTAGGTCAGATGTCCAGATATCGGATATATGTATCCGATTAAAATCCACATTTGGAAGTGGCTCAGATCGGATGTGAAAAAATCGGATCTCGTGCGGACTTTTGTGATTCCATGTGTGCAAAAAATTCCGATCTGTATCAAATGTGAGCAAAAAATCAGATTTTTTGTGCCAGTGTAAATGCAGACCTGCATGCCCATTCTTTTTTTCCCCGGTGGATTTGGTATAAACAATTTAGAAAGATAACAATTGTGAGAAAAAAGTCTGATTTGTGATATAAAAATGAATGCAATTACCTTTTCCTCCCCATGGCTGAAACCAAAAAGAAACAAAAAAAGAGAGAGCGAGAGAAAAAAAAAACAGAACTGCTTAGATTTAACAGAAAAAAGTCTGAATTCTGAGTTTGTTTATCTCACATTGAAAAGTGAGAGAAAAAGTCGCAGTTACCTTTTTTATTTTTTATTCCATGGCAGATACATGCATCCTTAGGTTCTTATTCAAACGTTTTAGATGAGTTTAAACAAATGTGATGAACAAGAAGTACTTACGAGCTAGTTCTTAACTCAAAAAAGACTCACAAATCAGTCTCAAACTCATGATGTATCGCTCTGAATCTGGTCGCTGCAAGTAAACTCTTCCACTCATAAAAGAGCACGACATGGTATAGATCTGAAAGTTTACTGTGACAATGCTTTGCTTTGGTGTCATGAAAAATTGGAAGAAAAATAATGTTTAAAACAGCATTTAAAACAACATCTTCACTCTGGAACAACAGAAACAATCCTGTTCCTGTTTTACAGTATATTGTGTTCTGCAAACTGTTGGGCTGCTTCCTCAAAAACTGATAATGGATTGGAATCAAGTGATGTTAGAAGCTGTGGAACTTCCAGACGGCGTTGTAAACACAGTTTGGGGAAATCTTGTGTAAATTAAAAAAAAATAAAATAAGTAAGTTCATATGTATTATTAAACACATTATTAGTGTCTTTATTATATTACTATATCATGATTTCCACAAAAATGTTAAGCAGCTCTGTTTTCAACATTGATAATAATCAGAAATGTTTCTTGAGCAGCAAATCAGCATATTAGAATGATTTCTGAAGGATCATGTGACACTGAAGACTTGAGTAATGATGCTGAAAATTCAGCTTTGAGCACAGGAATAAATTACACTTTACAATATATTCACATAGAAAACAGTTATTTTAAATGGTAATGATATTTCACTATATTACTGATTTTACTGATCGAATAAATGCAGCCTTGGTGAGCAGAAGAGACTTCTTTCGAAACCATTAAACAAAATCTTACTAACCCCAAACATATATATGCAAAGGGATCATCACATCATCTTATTTGGCAGTCCTTGGCATAAAAAAAAAAAAAATAATTCAGTACCATCCTATAGTAAACATATCTTACAGCACCAGCAACAAAATAATTGCCCGTATTTGGTAAGTAAAAATTAGCTATTACATTGAAATATTGCTCCAAGACAGGACAATCTACTTTGCTTTCAATAAATTTCCATTCTTTGGTTCTCCTAGAAAACTGATTTATTGTAGTGGCTGACATGACAGCTTCACTGAAACTGTAATTTGGACAGAAAACATCTAAAGTCTGTTTTCTGAATAAAGCGGATCGAGTTGCGCAGTTCACTGGGTGCAACTGCTTACATTTCATCAATCTGTCATTCATCCTCTTCTGTGCGTTCGAAAGCTCGACCACATTGGCCACCGCATGAATGGCAGGCATATGCACAAGTGTTGACGTTCTGGCTACATGTCAACACACACTGACTGAACGAAAGACTAAACATGGCTGCCTTTCATTAGAGTGACATCATGACGTGTTTCTTTTTGGATAGATGGGTTTATTTTATAACACGTACAGTAGAGCATCAAGATGGTCTCTTTCAGGTCCAGCTGCATAAACGCTGTGCTCCCCACAGTGCCTCTCGATTTGTTGGAAATGACAAACGGATCCCCGCGAGGTGGCATTACATGTACGAGAAAAAGAATCAACTGGTTTCTTGGAGCTCTTTTGATTCGAAGAGCTCTTTCAACTCTACGGTTGTAAACTGCGAAGGAGACTGGGTCTAAAAACATCAGCTGGGGTGATGCATTCACTGGACGAGGAATAGTGGGTGGTGTTAGGTGATTTAGGGTTTTTAAGAGCTGTTATCACCCCCAACCCCCCTGCCGCCCGGTGGAGGACAACAGCTGGCGAGATCTGGTGCCAATCCTCCACTCCAGCACTGAGCCGAACAGGGCGTCTTTCTCTAGCAGCTATTCTACCCATGCCAGCAGCAGAATCAGGCTTTGTTGGAGCTCTGCATCGGATCTAATGACCCAGCACTAACTGCGATCAGCTGAGTTTGCCATTGAGACAGAGGACTGCATTCAAAGATGAAGCCGATTAGAAAAGAGTCGCTTTGTTTCTAGATGAGGTCAAAGCCATTGATACTGGACTCTGTAATCACTTCACGGTTTGTTGACTCAAAGGTCACCTAATGCTCTCAGACGATAACACTAAAACCCAACAGAATAGAAGAATCACCAACGAGATCTCTTTAATGCCTTAATTGTTTTGTCTAGACCACAATGAGGTTACATGGAGAGCAAATTGAGACTTTTGCTTAAGACTCATGCGTCTCAGATTTTTCTCCAAACAGATCTCAACGATGACACAAATCAAGAATCAAAAGTAAAAGATCTCAATGTGAACTCAAACACTTCATCAAACAATGTGACAATAATTATGTATATTGTTATTGCTGATACCTGATGAATTATTTACTATTTTGTCTAAATAAATTTGAAATAAATCACTGAAAGCTACGATCGATGAAAAAGCATATTATTTACAGATGACATTTAATAACATTATTAAATTCTTAGTGTTTTTACAAATGTAATATAAAAATTTTTAGATAAACATTAAAGCTAAATGTAAAACAGGTGATATCTGCTGATATATGTAATAAATATATATGTATGTGATATTTAGATATTTAGTTACATATTTAGGAAAAAAATCTCAAATACAATACAAACATATTACAAAATAATAAAAATGAAGAACTATATAGGACTAAAAAGCACAAAATGTCCCAATTGACCTAAACCCACCCCATATATATATCCACCCCAGTATACTGTATGTATATCTAATACATGTAACTTATACATATGCTATGCATTACAGGTAAAGTTGTAAATAATATTTGTCTTTCTTGCGCAGACTGATCATTTCACTTCATAAGATCTCAATAAGAGCAATGGGTATCAATTTTGTGTTGCCAGTATATGTTTTTTTGACTCTCAAAGTGAAGATATCGGTTGACATGCATTTTATGAATCATCAAGGACCACGGTTTCAGCCAAAAATCTTATTTACTGTTCAACTGAAGAAAAAAAGTCATCTACATCTTGGATAGTCTGAGGGTGAGTAACTAGGGCTGCACGATTAATCGAATGCGATTGTCATGCGCATTTTGTTAGTAATGCCGGTTCTGTAATCAGCAGTAAATCATCATCACATGCTTTCAGATGGAGCAGCATTTACTACACAGAGCCATAGTTCACTGAGAAGCTATGCAAATGTCTGTGATTTTTTTGCGCGATTATGAAATCGAAGAAATCGTTCGCGATAATGACATCATAATCATGTGTTTATTAGTCACGTTGAATCAATAAAAGCAGTTAAATCTTCTGTTTATCCAGCTACCGCTATAGGCATTTCCTGGGTTTCTTCTGCGAGGCGTATTTGGAGTTTCAGCGCGAGAGCGCCCTCTGGCCTTTGGATGGCGATTTACTGCTGATCACAGAACCGTGCTTCACTGAAAGATACGCATGACAATCGCAGCTTCTGTCGAATCGCGATTTCACTTCCATTTCGATTTATCGTGCAGCCCTATGAGTAACAGTAACTTTTTATCTTTGTGTGAAAAATAATTGAGAACTCCATTAAGTCTCTTGAGCTATGAAAGCGCAATACCTCTGAGCAATAGAAGTTACTTTCGGGACAGTACATTTAAGTAATGCTTATTCATTAGATAATTTATGCCTGTGTTGGCAGGATTTGGAGGATGGAATGTCAGGAATCATGGGAGATTAATAACAAGGTTTCCATACCATCAGATGTATGTGTGCCTGTGTGTGGCATCACTAACCTCCTGGCACTTTGAGCATGCTCTGTGAGGTGTGCGTGATGGGGGAGGTCACGCCTACAGGAGGGTTACGGCTCTTCTTCAGTCCGCTGGGCGGGTGGCCAAGCGTCTGCGGTTTCCTCAGCTCACCCTTGACTCCCGTGTCATCCTGAGATCTGCTTTTTTTCCACTTGCTGGACGACTCCGCCTTAAGGCTGCCCGTGTTGTATCCTCCCTCGTTCCGGCACTGAGCCTTCCCCTCCTCGCTGTACCAGGAAAGGCCACTTTCAACCAGCGAGCGCTTTTCGGCATCAGTGCGCAGCTGTGGGAAGAGTTCATGTTAAAATAAACACTCAGTGACTATTTCAGTGTAAAATTGTGAAAAGAAAAGAACCTAAGACACTAAAGTTAGTGGCCATTCTTTTTCTGTGTAAATGTGCTAGAAGGAAGATTTCTTCCCTATTTGAAAATTCTGTTATTCCATAATATTAATTATGGATTAATTAATTATTATAAATTCATTTTAATATTAAATTCATATTAATACTAAACACAAAACAACACAATTCAAATTATTTTGACATTTTTTTTAAAAAAGGGGAAAAAAAACAATATAGCACTCTAAAACCAATGGAAGCCTGTTTCTACCAAAAATGAAAAAGGTAAATATGACCTTTTATCTCAATTCAGACTTCTTTTCTTACAATTCTGAGAAAAATAATCAAAACGGCAAGATATAATGAGAACCACGAGAACCATGAGAACCCCTCTCTGGTGAATGGAAAAAGAAGCAACTGTTTTATCATGTCGACATAAGCCACCAAACATGGAAGTTTTGTTTCAGAGTCCTGCTTTGTGAGATGCATTGTGGTCACATTCCAACACGAGCAGTGGAGATGAACAGAAGTAACACACGCTGCGATAAATCAGCACACCACAGAATGGTTTGAAGTTAAAAACGTCTGGATGGATTTGTTTCTTGCATGCAGCTCTTCGCTTCAGAAGACATTAACTGATGGTCTGGAGTGGTGTGGATTACTGGTGGATTATTGTGATGTTTTATCAGCTGTTTGGTTTTATCATGTCGACATAAGCCACCAAACATGGAAGTTTTGTTTCAGAGTCCTGCTTTGTGAGATGCATTGTGGTCACATTCCAACACGAGCAGTGGAGATGAACAGAAGTAACACACGCTGCGATAAATCAGCACACCACAGAACATCAGAGCAGTGTTTCTTCAGGAGAACTGTTTAGTTTCGGCTCTATCTATCACTGGTTTAATTAAAAGACAAAACTAGTTTCTGCCTGCTTTCTGTTGTCATAGACTTAAAATGATATATTCATTAAAGTGTGCTATATATATATATATTTATGGATTATGGACTCATATTTTAGCTGAAAGCAATGGTTTGAAGTTAAAAACGTCTGGATGGATTTGTTTCTTGCATGCAGCTCTTCGCTTCAGAAGACATTAACTGATGGTCTGGAGTGGTGTGGATTACTGGTGGATTATTGTGATGTTTTATCAGCTGTTTGGACACATTCTGACGGCACCCATTCACTGCAGAGGATCCATTGGTGAGAAAGTGATGCAATGCTACATTTCTCCAAATCTGTTCTGATGAAGAAACAAACACATCTACATTTTAGATGGCCTGAGAGTGAATACATTTTTAGCAAATTATCATTTTTCAGTGAACAATTCTTTGAATGTATTCTTTTTTCTTTTGCATAACATCAAACCTTACAACATTTAAGGTTCTTAACTTGTGAGATTAAGATTCTTGTGTAATAAAATAAATAAAACAGAACAAGATTAATTTTGTGAAATTGATTTGGTGAAAGTGAACCATCAGAAAAGATCATTTAAAGTAAGAGGAGTGAGTCTGGCCATGTTGCCGGGCTCAATGAACTAGGTCCGGCTTAAGGAGAAGCTCTGTGGAAGGGCATACCTGCTTTATTAAATGTAAATAACCCTTTGTGAAAGGTTGATGTCATCTGAGGAATGTCTGCTCCCTTACTGGGAATTATGGGAAACGGCAAGCTCACATTTGTCCAATTAAACCTGTCTGAACTTGTTTGTATAACGGTGATGTTGACATGT
Source organism: Sinocyclocheilus anshuiensis (assembly GCF_001515605.1). Taxonomy (NCBI): domain Eukaryota; kingdom Metazoa; phylum Chordata; class Actinopteri; order Cypriniformes; family Cyprinidae; genus Sinocyclocheilus; species Sinocyclocheilus anshuiensis. The sequence continues at coordinate 1,087,183 of NW_015537979.1, read as the reverse complement.
CATTTCCTTCTTCTGGCAAAGACAGCCGCGTGGGTCAGATCAAGAAAGAAGCCGAGAATTATTCCCTCCTCCTCCTTCATACAATAAAGTCAGCTGAGGAGGAGGGGAGGCTTGTATGTGAGTCTGAGGGGGGTTTGGAAGAACACTGTGATCTGTTTGATGGAGAGCATATTGAAAGGGTCCATCAGAGCGTATGTGGTGATACTGTAACCTCATAAAGCAGATTACTGAGCCTGTGGTGCTGCTGGAGAGGTTAATTAAGGTTCAGAATGGGATGACAGGGACACAGTTCTCACGATTTACATCGCTAATCTGACTCCATTCTCTAGAGAAGATTCCTGAAAAGCAGTGGACTGTTAGTGCTTCCCGCAATGCACTGGGAATGCTCAAATTCTTAAACTTAACTGAAATAAAATTTGTTTCAGTATTCCTTTTTCTCTTAAAAGTGAAGTTTGCTTTCTGCTTCTGTTTTCAGTTCTACAGTCCAAGATGACTTAAAATTTTCACAACACATTTTACAAACTTTTGTTTAATGTAAATACACTACAATTTAAAGGTTTGGTGCAGGGATGCATTACATTGATCAAAAGCATCAAATTCTAATTCATCAAATTCTGTTCTTTTGAACTTTCTCTTCATCAAAGAATCTTGAAAAAACTAAATAACATTTTTGTGGAAACTGATTTTTCAGTTTCAACTGTTTTCAACATTGATAATAATACAAAATGTTTTTTGAGCAGTAAATCAGCATATTATAGTGAATTCTGAAGGACCATGTGACCCTGAAGACTGGAGTAATGATGCTGAAAATTCAGCTTTGATCACAGGAATAAATTACATTTTTTAAGTATATTAAAATAGAAAACAGTTATATTAAACTGCTATAATATTCCACAATATTACTGTTTTTATTGTACTTTGATCAAATAAATGCAGTCTTGTTGAGCATAAAAAAACCCATACCAACCCCAAAATGTTTAATTGTATTACATATATTTTCAATATTTCATCAGCTTAAAGATTAACATTTTGAACTTTAACTGTACTGTACCTCACAGATTGATTTTTATTTGCAACAAATTATTTGTGTTTGAGTCAACATAAGAATGAATAAGTGCTTTATTTTTTTTGTGTCGGACATAACTAGTGTCTATAATGACATTCAAAATGAATACAGACACTGTGGCCCATCTGTACTGTAATAATGTGGTAAATGTTTCTCACAATGCCAAGAAACTGTGATTTTAGGTAGCCAGAATGGCTGAAATTAAACACGAAAGCAGTGTGGTCTTCAACAAATCCTAACCAACACAAACACACACTCACACAGTGGACTGAACCCGTAACTCTACATGGGAGTTCAACTTTGAGAATGAAACCAGAGACTCCCTGAAGACTTCTTGGCCAGGGAAGAGTCACATCTTTGAGTCTTTGGGTGGGATAAACTGTGTCGTCTGTGTTCTGTGGTGATAGATTTCAGATGAGTATCGACTGAGTCAGTGTGCGCTCTCTCACTCTAAAGTGGTTAGCGGTTTGTAACACATTCGTCCCATTAACAGTAAATACTGTGTGCTCAGGCTAGACTGATCCAGTATTGTGTGTCACAAATTGGCCAACTGATGCAACAAACCTTGAAGCAGAAACACAGACTGTGAGAGCAATATTTCTATCCAATTAAAGTGAATTACCACGATGGTGGAGTTTCGTCGGGAGCCAATGGGAGTTGTTGGCAGGGAGTTGAGGGAGGAGCCTGCGTTGAACTCCTCTGAGCTGAGGTTGTCTGAACCGTCACTCAACCCGCTGCTGATGGAGCTGCTTTCATCCCAACTGCAAAGAAAACGCGAGAAATACCATCACTGCCCTGATCCAGGTCATAATTAGGTCATAATGAATTATTCATTTTGTATGTAAAGCAGTCAAATGAATAGCTATAAAGGAACATATTTTTGAAAACATGTTTTTTTCTTGCACTTTTAGAAGAAATACTATGTACTACATTGACCTACTCTAACGCAACACTCAGCAGTCAATCCAGACTATTTATGAAAACTAAAGTACAAAAATAAGTCATTATGATAATGACAATGATCATAATCATGAGCACATTACCATGAGTGTGCACATACGCATATCATTAAGTATTTAGTATTTGACTAATTAGTATTCAGCAGCTCTGGCCCACCCTGATGATCAACAATGTGAACTTGCTAGCCAATCATAACAGGTCACTTACATAGAGGTCTTAAAGGTACAGTGGCAAAACAGACAGGATAATTCTAAGATTAAACAGAGGATGGAAAATTGTCATAAACTCTTATTTTATGTCTGGTTTTGTTGCAATTTATCTTAATTACCCTTATAAGTGGGCTTCAGGGAAAAATTATATGAATAAGAATGCATTATTAACGAGACAAACCTGATTCAGGCATGTCATTCTTACACTGATACATTTCAATTATGTTTACATGCACATGACTATCTTATGTTAATCAGAATTTGGTAATTTTCTGATTATGTATTCATCATATAAACACAATAACCCAATAATGTGATTAAGACAATATTCAAACTTCCAGAAATCAGAATAAGACAGCTGGTATATGCCTGTATTAATCTGAATTCTTTGTCATGTAAACATCTTATTCACAATATCTATTGTAACTAGAATATTCAATTTTCATTCCAAATTTAAAGGATAGGTTTTATTAAGTTCTCAGAAGGCATGCAATAGAAGCGACACATTTTTAAAGAAAGGATTGGTTATGATTTTGCATACCTGTACATTAAAATAAAGCACTGTGGCCTGGATTTTCTAATTGTGAACAGCCATTTTGGGAATAAAGGCCTTAATCTGAATATAAAGTGAATATAATGTGTGCACACGTTGTCAGTGACACCACCTGCTATGAGCACAGAATATAGATGATCTATGCCTATTATTTTTTACATTCAACAGCAGGATTTCGAAGTAACTTTTAATGTTTTTCAATCAGAACCTCATTAAAGATTCACAAGGATATCTGATTTTGTCTGGTCCTGGTGTGTCAGGATCATTAAAAAGCAAATGCTCCAGGATGGAAGGTGACTTTGAGATAAGAACACATCTTGTCGCACAGGACCTGATAAGCCCTGAGAAAGTGATAAGTCCATCCTCACATCTCTGAGCATGTATGCTTAAAAAAGACAGCTGAAACCTTTCCAATCAGAAGCAACAATTGATAAACTTGTTGTGCCACAAAGGAACCTGACCAGTTCCTAGCAGATAAAATTTGTGTTATGTAACTGTTGCCCTTATCTCAGAATAAAACACACAGTCACAGGGGTTTCTCATCTTTGCGAGGCTGTCTGCTCAACTGTGGAGACCCATGGAATGAAACAGCTGACTCTGGAAAGACATTCCTCTTTCTGCAATATTCCTTTGGAAATGGATTCATTGGATCAATTGAAAACAAACCAAAACAAAGCAAAAGCAAAGCAACGATAAAAAATAAAACTAAACAAAAACAATAAGCAAAACAAAACAAAATAAAACAACACAACACAAAAAACTAAACAAAAAACAGCAAAGAAAACAAAACCAAAAAAACATAGAAAAGCTAAACAAAGCTAAATAAAATAAAACAATACCAAAAAACAGCAAAGAAAACAAAAAAAACATAGCAAAGCAACACAAAACAAAAACGCAAAGCTAAGCAAAGCAAAACAAAACAAAATAAAACAACAAAAAACAGCAGAGAAAACAAAAGAAAAAAACAAAACAAAGTAAAACAATAAACAGCAAAGCAAAAAAAAACAAAAATCAAAGCAAAAAAACAAAGCAAAACAAAATAAAACAACAAAAAAGCAGCAAAGAAAAAACAAAGCAAAGCAAAACAAAACAACAAACAAAGCAAAGCTAAGCAAAAAAAGTTAAACAAGTCTAATTATTTCATACAATTCTTCAGTGCCTTTAACAATGGCTTTGATACATCATAATAGCCTTTGCACCTCATCTACAAAACACAATAAAGTTTCCACACTTTCCCTCCATTTCCACCTCCAGTCTCCATTTTCCAAATGCTTTAAATTCCTCAGATTTCCCGTTGACACCTAAATACTGGATTAAGTAGCGGCATATTGTGAGGAGTCTGTCATTATAAGATATCCAAGCACATTCAGTTGTTTTGCGATACGGCCAGCCCTAAGGTGAAACACTGACGGTCTCTTTATGAGTGATAATGATCAGGGTTCAAGTTTCAGGGCTGTTTGGAGCACCTCAAGCCTCAAGCTCTGTGATTACGCTCAAAATTCTCGTCTACAGACCTGAGATGACAGCACTCCACTGATGGTTTTAAAGGATGAACAGCAGTCTCATGTTTAGCTCTGCAGCTGAGAATTTTTGTGTGATGCGACGTCTCATTTGACAGCTGTTTTTTTGCTTTGATGCCTTGCAAGCATGCCATATATGCGACTTAAAACACTATGATCTTTCTTCAAGCCTGTGAACTCAACAGCTATGATATGTCAGTTGAATCAAAAGCAACATCTCTTCTGTGTGATCTTGATTTATTTCTGAAAGTGTCACTTTAAGTGCACAACATGACAAGCAGAGCCTCCCTGCAGAATTTCTGCTGCAGGTGATGTGGAAAAGGAGGACGAGGAGACCTTGAAAACCCCTTCAAACGCATGCCATAGACACCATGCGGTTTTCGATAAACCCAGACTAAAACTGTGTGTTTGATGTTCTGTAGAAGGGGAAAATGCAGATAAGCACAGCAACCTTTTGGAGATGCTGCGCTCCCTTGACCAGCCCTGTTCGTCAGTGGACGTGAATTTAGGAATTTTTTTATTTTTATTTTTTAAACAATATGGACTTCATAGGACTTTAGTTCTGGTGGGGAAAAAAGCTAATGAGCAGCAGAATCTCTGCAAGATTAGGCTTAACCAGCACTGATAAATACTCTACCATAACACTCATGGGACCTCAGATTAAAGGATTATACAAAGGCTACTGGAAGCAGAGGATTTAAATTCAGCTTTAAAGATGACATGAAACAACATTCACAACCTATTTTACCTTCATAATATGATGTATTTTTGAGTGAAACAGAATGCTTAATGAGAAAATTAGGGCCTAATGAAATCTGCCACTATATTAGACAGATAGGCCTATATAGTGAAGAGTAAAAAGACATTTCCAGAGAGAGGACATAGCTAATGGTCAGGACATGTTGCGGTCTGGACTCAAAACTAGATTACCTGCACGAGCAGCAGAGCTCAACATGTCTTACCACAAGCTAACTGCAGCTCTATGGCTCCTACTTTAACTGTAACATCATTTTAGGGCCATATTAAATCAACTTCCACAGTATCCCTTTTCAGCAAGCAAATACAAAGTGCATTCTGTCCATTTTAAAGAAAAAAAAACAAAAGCAAGGAGAAATGCGTATGTACAATCATTCTCAAGGCTAAATAAAGAAAGACAGCAAAAATAGACAGACACCACTGAGCTAATTATGCTAGTGCTGTTAGAGCCATCTTTCTCCAGCTGAAGCACACTCCTCTATCTGTCCTCCCTTCCCAGAACAGGGCTCTCCAAAAACACAATAACATTGTGTCAAGGCTGCACCGTAATTGCAGAGAGCACAAGCCCCGCCAGATAGAAAAAAAAGAACAATTTGAAGATAAAGCATCCTCCTACCCATCCCCTCCACCCTTAACCAAACATTAACTTTAATTGCATGGATGCAAGGCAAGCACATAACAGCAATAGTGCGTTTCTAAAGAAGGCATCCACCATCCAAGTGCTATTTGGGGGGGGTTAGGGTAGTAAGAATGAGTTTCTCATGACATCTGCACATATATCAAACAGAAAAAGTATATAAGAACAACACAAACGAATGACAATGAACAGTCTATACTTGTTTTTTTTTATATATATATATATGGTGTACCACAGGGTCCTATCTTGGGTCCTCTTATTTTTGTTAACAACACAAAATTTTAATCCAGGAAGTAGTTGTTAAACCAAAAATAATACAAATTATCCACATACAGTTACCTCTGACTTTGGGCTAGGCGCTATATCAAATATTTACATATTTTGTTGCAGATAAATTTAACTAACATAAATGTCACTGTGCACGTTTTTTATATAACTGAATAAGTCCACAAATATGTCAAGATATATATCAAATATTACTAAAAGGCTGTAAAATATTGTCCAGTCCTGCTTTTGACTCCATGTTTCTTTATGCACATACTAGACAGCAACTGCATGTTGCCAGTAGCATATGGCCTTTATCTTCAACACATACAGAAGTATATATCAATTGCCTACATGTTCTGCATAATTCGTGCTTTGCCCATCCCAATTTGCCCAGCTTAGCAAAATACTGGAATGCCAAATGGCAGGTGGCAGATCCTCTTTCATCAGGACCAACTGGTCACACACAATCCGCAGAGGGAGTGACGGCTCAGAGCGAAAATGACACGCGTGTCCAACACTAAAATCTAAAGAGTGTTCTTTATCAATCATCTGGACTTGCACAAAACCAAAAGGACACAAGGCGTTCTAACCACACATGAAAATGTGTTCAAGTAGATTTGAGGCGAGAACAAAGGCACGGTTAAAGCCAGCATATACTGCCAAACTTGGCTAAGGTGAACTGTAGACTTGACTGCCCATCAATGTTTTTTTTTTCATTAAGATAGCATCTGTATAGTAGATAGTGTGTAATACGTATATAGACGTACACTATTTACAGTGTAAAGCTTTGATGTGGTTTCTATATAAATAAATGGATAGTTGGCATTAAAATACTTTATAGAAAATGTATGTCCTGGGGTGTCCTGGCCATGCTATATTCCATTGCAAAATATTTTATACATAATTTTAATAATCGTTTTCTAATTATTATTATGCATGCAGCTTTTGCAATCTTATATTATTTGACAGACACCACATGGAATATTAGTACATTTAAAAGTTAATTTGTCAGATTGTAGAACCATTTAAAATGAATTAGTGAAGGCAAAAACATAATATTAATATGAACATATTCAATAATATTAAAATATTAACCTAAAATCAACATTTGCTAACATAAAAATATATAAATAATAAAATACATATAAAAAAATTGTGTCATGCATCAACTTCCCAAATAATAATGTCTACGTCTGCATGCTTTTTTCTCCTTCTTGTCAAGGCCACTATCAGTCACCTGTGCCTTTGTTCGAATCTCCCTGTACAATATCCCACTTATTTAAACCCTCATTAAAGTGATCTTGAATTTAATAAGCATTCTGATTATCATTTGTCTACTGTAGCAGGTACACTTTATGTGTGTGTGAAGTGTTGAAGAGTGGGCGGAGAAATGGCTGCGACTGGCGGCACAGATGGTTTACAATACGGGGTGCAGGACCACCTAACCAGCTAAGCTTTGGAGAACAGATTGGCTTGACAACGCTGGATCAAGACAGCTTATCAAATACATCCTGCTTATGAAAGATGCATGCATTATAATTCAGTTTTGACAACATCGATAACGTTTCTGCAAAGCTTAACATGTTCAAATGGGTTTGACGGTTAAATTGATGGATCGTCGGATGACCTTCAAATGACACAGACACCTTATCCATATTCTGTTGTATGTTAAACATATGGAGACAGGTCACAGAGGGTCTCTGTCTGCCAAAAGCTGTCCGTGGCCCAACAGTGCTAAGATGAGTGCTATTCTCACTGGGACCAGTCATTTATCAGATCGGGCAGCTTTTCATGTGAAAACAGAAATGTATTTCCTCCCTGTCATATTTACATTGCACGTATTGAAATGAAAAACAACATGATAGAATAACAGGTCTGGTTTCGCAAGCCTACCGAAGCAAAAAAGCCTGTACAAAAGGGATTAGTGAGGATTATATACCAAGTTCGAGCATCTTCCCAATAATGACACTACATATTCCATCTGTGCAGATTATGACAGATGTGTGCAAGTTTTGAGAGGTGCTTGAACAGTCTCAAAGAGGAGGGAGTTAATAAACTACATATAATCTCTCTGCGGATGCAGTGATAACTATCTTGTATTTGAGATTGTATTTTGATGAAAAAACTACATATTTTCAAAATCAACTAGTAATCAACTCTGGATGAATCCCAACTGTAAGAACGGATATTCAAAAAATGAACAAACAATTACTTTAACCAATTATTGCATATAATTATCATATTACTCATAAACTACTATGACAAATAAATGCATTCATCCCCTTTAAAGAATCACTACTAAAAATATGCAGTACTATTCAGAAGTTTATTATTTTTTATTATAAGTTTATTTTAAGTTTATATTTTAAAATATAATTTATCCCAGTGAATTTTCAGCATCATTACTCCAGTCTTCAGTGTCACATGATCCTTCAGAAATCATTCTAATATGCTGATCAATGCTGTATTATTATCA
>NW_015537979.1:1061338-1078250 GCF_001515605.1 Sinocyclocheilus anshuiensis | reverse complement strand
ATTTCAAGCATCATTACTCCAGTCTTCAGTGTCACATGATCCTTCAGAAATCATTCTAATATGCTGATCAATGCTGTATTATTATCAATGTTGAAAACAATCTTAATTTTTTTTTTTTCAAAATTCTTTGATGAAAAGAAAGTTCTAAAGAACAGCATTTATTTAAAACTGAAATATTTTGTAACATTATTGATGTCTTCACTGTTAACATTTCATCATCATAATGCATCCTTGCCAAATAAAAGTATTAATTTCTTTAAAATAAAAGAAACATAATAATAAATACATAAATACATTAAAACAAACAAAAGAGAGAAACTGATCCTAGACAATACTGAATTGCAGTACTGGTGTATATTTAGTCATAGATCAAGCAAATTCTTAATTAATTTTATTTTAAGTTATCAATATGACCGACTAAATTGGGATACACCAATGAAAGTCAATTTTAAGTGTCACATTCTGTAGAAATCCTTAAGGAAACAATTCCTCATTTTCAATTGTAAAATATAAATAATTCCCTTGTCAATCTCACTAACTATCTAGTTGATTGTTGGATGACTTTGAACATCCTAACCCATTCCCAGTTCTTAAAAGCTATTATTTAGACTAACTTCATCCATGTAATATAATTTCTATACCAAATCAGTATGATTCTGAGCTTCCCAGTAACACAAGCATCACTGAGTCACTGAGGTCAAGCTGGACATCCTGGCCTACAACTTTCTCACTGGATTTCCTGTAGGCCCCTACAGATTGTGCATAGTGGTCCATTACTCACAGTCTCACAAGCTGATGACAAAGCCTGTGAACTCAAATCATATGAACCAGACTCTAAGGTATTAAGCAACAGTTTGTACAGTGCAGAAAGCCAGGGAAAAGTCAAAATATTGAGCAAGCAGGACTCAATCCAGATTTACGGTCTGCAAGTAGTTAATTAATGCTGTTCTGAAGCACGATCCAAGCTGTAGTCATTTTCTGCTACTCTGTCTATAACATACTCTCTCCTCAAAGTGTGAATTGGGTGCTTAAGGGCGACCAAGATAAAGACTTGTTCTGATCTACAATTAACTGCTGATTGGGACTTTTGTGGCCGTTTTCCCAGGCACAGATTAAGCTTAATAAAACTGCTCAGAGGGGATTCGCTATTAAAAGTCCCTTGCGGTTTTGGACTAGGCTTAATCTGGGTCTTATAAACTAAACTAAGCTATTCGTGTGGACGTCTTTTCCACTGATAAATTACTTGAGAATTAAGGCCATTCCTTTTATGAGCATCCTGACACACAAACTCACTTTTTGTATTTTTTCTGTACTAAAAGATGTCGATGAGAAATGTCTATGAAAGACATAATACATAGTATATTAGTGGTTAATCAATATAGCTGATGCTAATGCCATGTTGGCACAGCAGGGGGTGAAATGCCTAATATTTCCACAATAGCAAATGTAACATATCCAAAATGGACCCAAAATTGAAACTGTAAAAACAAACACTCTTAAAAAGAAAGGTTCATTATTGGAATCAATGGTTCCATGAAGAATTTTTAACATCCATGGAACCTTTCCATTCCAGAAAAGGTTCTTTACAGTGGAAAAAGGTTGAAAAATAAAAAAATGGTTCTTTTAAGAAATGTTCACTGAAAGGTTCTTTGGGGAACCAAATATGCTTCTTCTATGGCATCACTGCAAGAGTGTGAAGTCTGGAAGGAAAAAGTAGCAGGACAATGATTTGTCCTTCACTTCAGTAGCTTATTTTATTCCACTTTTAGTATCAGAACACAACCTGAAGGAATCCAGGACATCTTAAACAATGAGCTCCATGACAAGCACGTGTGCTTGGAGTTCAAGTTTCCCATGGCTCCACTCCAGTGTTGTCGGTTGATTTAACGGACACACTCCTGTTTGAATCCAGGATGCTGAGGGAAATGTTTTGGTTTGAAAGAGGGGGACTGGTAAAGGGGAGGACAGAGAGGTAGAGTGAATGAAGCGCACTCCTCCCAGACCCTGGCCTAACTCATAGCATCTGTGGCCACTGTTAAACCCAGTGTGGCCTCTTCCTCCTCCTCCTCCTTCCAGCTGCTGAAGACCAACTGCACGCACTCCACCATAACAATACATAGGCACGGATTCAACAACTAATCCTCCTGTACCTTGCCAGGGCCGCAGAGACACGAGGATGCTGCTGAGGTTAACAAGAATTATGAGCAGCAATGGTCTAAAAACTGACTGCTGACTTAGGAATAGTAAAAAATCAGTTGAATGTTTCGCAGAGGTTATTAGAGTCTCGTGATTTAACATTTGCCAAGTTCCTCATTCTTCCAATGGCAAATGAATGAAAACGACACATTCTGGACCAGCGCAATGGAGTGTTTGGAATCAATACTAGTTATATATAGATATTTCCATTAAAACTTGCCCACCAATATGGGTTTATAAGAACAGAGTGGCTGATATAATGCATACGTACAAATAATAAAATGAAACAAAAAATAGCAGAAAAAAATTGTTTTATACTATTTTTATTAAAAATTCCTTTTGAAAATCACTATTATCAGCTCATCAGACAAAATAAATTTGATAATCTCAAAATAGCCGAATATCAGCTGATTTATGGTTTTCAACATTGATAATAATAATTAATGTTTCTGAGCAGCAAATCAACATATTAGAATGATTTCTGAAGGATCATGTGACACTGAAGACTTGAGAAACTATGCTGAAAATTCAGCTTTGAATCACTGGAATAAATTACAATTTAAAATATATTCACAAAGGGATATTGTAATAATATTTCACAATATTACAGATTTTACTGTATTTTTCATCAAATAAATTGGCAGATTGAGAAAGTCTTTGCCAGTTTTGTAAGCAATATGCATCAGACAGTCAGTGTGCCTTTGGTTGCTGATGAATTAAAACATATATATATATATATATATATATATATATATATATATGAATTAAGCACCATTTACTGTGTGATATGTACATTTAAAAACTGATACATCAATCTATTTAACAAACAAATCCTCCGTAATCAGATGTCATGTCACAATGACAAACTGTTCAAAAATAATCTGATCAAAACCCCAAAAGATGCCCAAATGTAAGATTTCATGATGCACCATAAATGATCGGATCATTTCGCAAAAGACTGTCAGAGCAATATGCAAAACAGGATATAGTGGGTGCTGTTCTCATCCTGATGTTGGAGATTATCAGACCCAGTAAATGTATTTTCTTTAATGGAGTAGAACATCCTCTTCCACCCCCTGTAGCTACAAACAGTTCACTGCAGGAAGCTCATCCATGACAGCAGTAAAACTCAACTGCTCAAGAATAGGGCCTGATTCAAGCACAGTTAAATGACTCAAATCCAGCACCCACAAAGCCAGTTTGTATCAAACAGGTTTGGCTTGACTTCTCAGGCAAAGACTGACAGGTTCAAACCAAGCAAACCTCCCAGAGAGTGACTTATAGAGCAACTAATTTCTTTACAGTGGCATAACAAACTGGCACTTTGCATAGCACAAAAATAACTAGTCATAACAGAACATAACTCTTATTCCCGTATAAATGACACACTCTGCCAGCTGCCCGACAGTATATCTCCTTCTGGCAGTACTATTGTTTGATTTTAAACCGCCCAACAACTTAAACAAACAGATAAAGAGGTTGAACCTGCCAACTTTGGAGAGACTCACTCATGATATAACTGATAAGGCCGACAGTTGAGAAACTGGTTTTTGTCAAAGACGCAAAGCAAACTTGTGCACTGAATTAATGGCTAAACGTGCAGAGCAGTAACAGCTTGATCTCTTTGTTCCTAATGACTTTACATAAGGGGTCGATTTAAAGGGTCAGTCATCCAGAAAGAGCAAAAACAGGGCTGCGCATTTCAAGGTCAAAATCAATAAGGGCAGAAAGAGGGGGCACCGTCTGTAAGTATCATGGGGAGAGGTCAGATTTTAAGTTAGTTTAGAGCTCCACAGATGATCACTGCAGCTAACAGGGGTGATAGCTGTATCCTGACTGAAGGGTTTTAATTAGGGGGGTGGAGATGGGGTCAAAAATGTCATGTTTATTTAGTTAAAGGGGTCATATGATGCGATTTCAATTTTTCCTTTCTCTTTGGAGTGATACAAGCTCGAAAGCGAAACTACTTTGTTTGGTCTTCCAAAAGACGACGATATCTGCTTCGTCATGCCTGGAGCTGATCCGTGCTGGTTGCTGAGGAAATACATCAACTTCGCGCTGTGGATCGCCGGATCGGCTTTCACTGTGGACGAAGCGGAGTCCAGCCCGGGGTTGCCACATGTGGTTGCCGCAGGCATCACAATATGGCAAGGGACGTAACATTTCCGCCACAAGCTTGAGGAATTCGGCCAATCACAACGCACTGGATAGCTGGCCAATCAGAGCACACCTCGCTTTTTCAGACCGATGAGCTTTGTAAAAATCGACGATTTTCAGAAAGGTGTTTTTTTAACCTTAAACCGCATAAACACATTTCATTACACCAAATACACAAAATAATGTTCTTTTTAGCAGCATCATATGACCCCTTTAATTAATGGTTTTTTTTTTTTTTTCAGTTCCTTTCTTTTTTCTTTTTTTTTTTTTTGTGGTATGATGTGTCCGATTGAACAGCAGGAACAAAATTAAGGACATTGTGACAGACCAAAACATATTGGCCAGGACACTTAATTGGCAAATTTTGTGTGATTTTGAGCGGAGCAGGAATTGGATTGGCTGATTAACAGAAGTCTGAGAAGAAGTGGCCTGTTTCTTGTAAACTTGTAATATAATTTACTGTCAATTATACTTTTAAATAATATTTAACATTTTACATGACATACGTGTCAAATTAATTTTAATAATTTAATATTATTGCTGATATTGTTGAAAGATTAGACATTTATAAAAAAAACTGTTAAAAATTTTTTTTTTAATATATAGTCAATTGTATGTGTGTGTGTGTGCTACAAGTTTATTTTTATAGAATAAATATTGTATGAATATATTCCAATTTTTGCAACATATATATTACATACACATAAATTACTATTATATACACGCACACAAACATATATTACAATCACAATGGTTTGACATTTCAGTATGTTATTGATTGTGTTATGATTCTATATACATATATATATATTCTATATAAATTCTATAATAGGCTGTTCATAACAGGTTCCATTGTGACAACTTGCCCCATGCAGTGTGACAACACTTCTTTTTTTTTACTGTGTAAAATAGCTTTTCTGTAGTCAAGACTTCAAGGTTTATGACTATAAAGAAAGTAACTTTTAAAAATAAAACCCACCCTTGGAAATATTCATTGGAGACGTGTGACAACTAACCCTGGTGTTCCATTAGGCCTTACCTATAGAGGTACAGCAGATGTACAGTAGAATCATAAACGTTCAGTACATCTATGATTTATGGAAAAGCCCATCGATCCACCGCTAGTTATTGGCCGACTAATTATCATTCCCTTTGTCAAAAAGATGCTCTACTAGTTATACGACAGCGGACACGCCCCCTTTTGTATCTGAATTAAAAAAGAACGCATCTATAACGCCCTAAAATGCTGTCCAGATAGACAGCTCACACGATTTTGAGACGCAGCCACTATACATTTAACGTAAATGTGGAGCATGGGCTCACAGCACCCCACTCGCATCCACTTATGTAGGTCAGAAAGGAATTCAGCCCACGTTCCAGCCTACTGTATATAACCAAACACAGTGAAACAAGCACACTGCACGTCCCCATTGCGCTTCGGGCAATTCACAAACAGTCATCTAATTCTAAACAATAGGAGAATACTTCCTCCTGACGCGCGATATCCGCCTGTTACCCCCCTCCGCAATGCACCGATACACACCTCCATTCTTTCCCATTCAACGCCTCTGCCTGCGACACTCACAGACCAGCGGTGACACGCAACTATTCTCCCACTCAACACTTTAACACAACTCACGGACTCAAATACATTAATGTCTCTCACACAATATGCGCGTAAAAGCGCGAAATCAAACGCGCGTTTAAATAGCCTATCAATTCATTACGGCATCCCGCGAGAGCTATCAGCTACCACATTGGACTACAAATCAAATTTAATTAACACACAATTATATTGACAATGGATGTACGAATTAGCACTATTTAGTATAGTGCAATAGGCTATACATCGATCTTTAAATCAGTTTGAAGTGCACTGACACAGCTGAACTCTTAGCGGTCTTAACGCATTAAGAATCAATAAAGGAATCGCTTCAGATTCAGATTCAGAAGTAGTCAGGCGTTACCTTGAGAGATGATAGTGCATTGTCCGTCCTGCTCTCTGACCCTGAAGCTGCGGCATTTTCCCGTTGAGAACCCGCCCGCTCATTATGTCTCACTGCGCTTTGTTCCGGCTCACATACTACATGCGGTGTAACATCCCGCGGTTGCTTTCAGTCTCTCTTTGGAGGTTTGAATGAGAAGCGGCTCTCTGCGCAGAGCTTCGGGCTCACATAGAGAGAGAGAGAGAGAGAGAGAGAGAGAGAGAGAGAGGGAGGAAAGGAAACACCCCCAAATGTCCACCCCCTTTCCCTTCCTTCTCTTGCCTTTCTCTCTTCAGCGCAGCCAGCTGTGAGTCTCTCACTCAGACTGACTCAATCATCAAACCACTAATGCCAGATAGCATTGCTGTGTGAAGCATCCTTCAGGTCTTTAGAGATTTCACTGTAAAATTTTGATTTATATGGAAACAAATGGCCTGGTTCTATTCAAGTCAGAAATACCATTTAATAGGACTGCATCGAATGCATTTAATATGACTGAATTGACTCAATTTCACCTAATCAACTGATATGACTGAATCAAATGAATTTGACTGAATCGACTGAATTAGGAAAACAATTACGTCATCACTTTTCACAGTGCTTGGCTTCACACAGTTTTCGTGCCTAGTTTATTACATTATTTATTTTAAATGCATTGTATGAAAATATAATCATTTACTATATTACTATGGAATAAAATGTGACAACATGAATGAAAGGAAGTACATACTAACAACGTGCAATTTCAAGCTGTGCTACTTCTCAAAAAATGTAATGTAATAACTCAATGCACAAAGCACTCAGACAAATCAGGCATGTGCAACAACAATTCAGGCTTCTACTTCCTCGCAAGACAATGGACAGTTTAAAAGACAATCGTAATGGATATTTATGAAAAAAAAATCTAAATATATTTAAAATCTTAATTGAGCAAGTAAAATGTCTTTATGACATTTTTGGTTCAAGGTGATCTTAATTACAATCAAATCATCACATCCTGATATGCAAATCCCTCCTGTTTTTACAACTTCCTCTAAGCTGGTGCAAATAAAGGTCCAGGACATGAAGAATACGCATAGACAAAAAAACCAACATGAATTTCCATAACGTTCATATTTAAAAATGTGAATGAGGGGTGGATTCAAAACAACCTCTTTTTTCCTTTATTTTATTTAAAATTAATTAAAATGCTATTTCCATATCACTCATGTTTACATGGGTATACAGGTAAACATTTGGGAATCAGTCATTGGCAATCCCATACTGATTGATCACTAATCTGGGATCTGGGATGTTTCTCTCTCAATGTCAACAGTCCTGATGTAAAGCGTGACTCTTTCTTTGTAAATCAGGGCAAGCTCCAAGTCAACTCACTTCAGCTGCCATGTCCTGCCAGCAATTTGAATACTTTAAACTGTCAAAATTACATCAGCAGGCTTAGTTTTAGAGAAAAAGTGTATCACTGAAAAGATAACTGTAGAGAGGGGCACATATCTCTGAACATGAACAAACTACACGGTGAAAAGACACTCTTCTGTATAGTCAATAGACTGCTTTTCTAAATGAACAGTCTGCTTGAAGAAAACCAAGACTCTGTTGGAACCAGTGAGACGATAGCATGAATAAACCTTTAAGAACAGAGGACAGGCCAGAGAGAAAGGGACAAAGAGGGTCTTCTTCCATTGCACACATGCACACACACACAAAGCACACTCACATATCTCAAGCATCAAGCAGTCAACACATCACTGGTGGCCCTGATGTTGTTTAGCGCCTAGCCAGGTGTGTGTGTGTGTGTGCGTCTCTTTTAAGGATGTGACAGACATGCTTGATTGGTCCTTTGGCAGCGTGCACAAAGACAGCAACTGCAGGTGTGCCAGTCTCTTGCCCGCAGTGTTGCCTGGCACCGGGAGACGACAGGGAGTAAGGGCAAGAAACAAAAGAGACACTAATAAGCAAAGAGTCCCGTATAATGAATGATTTCCCTCCCCTGCCTCTCTGATCTCCCTCTGAGATGTTGGGCTGTGGTCAGAGCATTGAGCCAGCATATCCAACACTGCTGTAAGCAAGTCGTTGCGGTTTTATTGCACACAGTAAATGTTTGTGGACAGTGTGACTAGTTTTAGCAATTATGGCTGACCCGAGTAACTGATGAAGTTGCATAATTCCAATAAACACCAGTATGTAAATGTACCAGTACGTTACTTGGCACTGAACACTGTACTTTGAGGTGAAGTGGGTAATTTTGACTCTGAAATGTTTTAGGGAAAAAACATTGCTATGGCTAACTATTGCTCATATTTGGTATTAGAGATTTCAACAAGTCCCTAATAAGTATTAAACTGACATGCAAGTTGTCCCACACATTTGGACACGAAAGATACTTCAAACTGTGCTGTTTGTTGAGAAGAAGTGTGCATTTATATTTCTAAGAAATCAGACTACGTTGTCCCACACATTTGGACATGAACGATACTTCAAACTGTGCTGTTTGTTGAGAAGTGTGCTTTCATATTTCTAAGAAATCAGACTAGCGTTGCTGGTTTTCGGGCAATGGAATGAGCAAAAACTCCATAGTTACATTGAAGAAAGGAACCCAATATCACCAACTTATACTGTATGTGTGCTTGTTTAACCAGTAAGCATCCACACAAACCCTCTTAGCAACATGCTAAAAACCAGCCAGAACATCCTAGGAACTACATGGCACCAAAAACTGACAAAGTTTACAGTAACAAAGTGCAGGCACCCAAAACAGAAATCCTCATGGCAGCAAGTTCTGCAAGGGCAAGCATGACATTGTTCCTTGGATCATGAAGGATTAGTTGTAAAATACAAAATTTGTTTCAAGAGCATGCTTTTGAAGGTGTCTGCAGTTCAGTCGTAGCACACCTCTCACCTCTAACAGTCTTTCCATACCCCCTACTTCTCCCAGAATCTGTACACTAAGCAGTCCTAGAGGTTGACTTAATTGGAAACTGTGGTGATTGTTACGGCCCCTTCCGCAACATAATGGCTGGGCACAGACTGGAGACTTTGATTTCCCTGGGAAGCTGTCAGTGTACAAGAGATGAAAGAGCAACCAAGCAGACTTGGGACCTCTCATCCACCTTATCTAGAACTCATGGGCCAACACTCCCTGTCTTATTCACTCCTTTCTTTCAGGATATGATCCCTTTGGCAACATTAGAGTTTGAAAGATCTAAGGAGCAATGCATTACTCAATCATATAGACCTGTGAGGATGATCACGATATGGTAAAGTAAACTTGAGTATTTCTGATTTGAAAGTATGCGAGTGGACTGATTGATCCCATGTGTGAATGTGCGGATCAATGGAAAAACTCCCACCTATCCACATGTTGACTTTCACTGTGTGAGCTAACATTTCTCTGCTGCCAGTCTACCCTCCACAGTGCACAATGAGATCCATTGTAGGAGGGCACAGTGCTGCCTGATGAAGAACAGACTATATTTTATTAACATGTTTCCTTAGATACACCCAAAATCTCTGACTTCTCTGGAACACCCCAAATGGAAGTTCATCATTTGAAAAATCCTAACCATTCGACCCATAACTCCACCCTGAGCAAACTTGGGCACTTTCGCACTGATAAAGTACATTGAAAATATGGCCCCTGCATATTTGTGTCTATCCTCCCATGAGATCTGTACAGTCTCAGAATAATGGGCTCAAAAACCCACCATGGTTATAGAGGGTTTCCACATCTACATTACATGTGTATCATTAACAGTCAATGTTTTCTTTGGATCCTCTGGGTCCTCTAGTGTGGCCCATGACTCAAGAGCACAACCAATGTCCACATAGATTTAAAGCTCACTTCCTCCACTGTATGATGTGGCCTTTAAACCTTCCATTAGACAGATCACTAATAGTGTCTGTTTAATTACATCAGCAGCAAAAGGAGCATTATGCCTTCTGGTAAGAATTAGTTCCTTCCTTCTCTCAAGCATTGCAGAATTTTTTATCTTAAGATACATCTTGATATGGCATGACTATTGTAGCTATAAAGAAATGACTGTAGGAGATGGAATCATTGGTATTTGCTCAAGTCGTAAAATACATTAAGCAAAGCATGCAACTTCTATGAGGAAACTTGCGTGGAAGCTATGGCCCAGACCGCTGAAAACGCCAAGCTTCTGTCCGTGTATGAAATAAAATCTCATTAAGTTATTTTACAATAGAAAGACAACACAATATCAAAGCTGGCTCAGATTTTGGAGATGGAGGACAGCTGAACTTATTCCACAACGTTGGAAAGGATCTTTTGAAGAATACATTTAACAAGAAGCTATTTCACCCTAATTGCCAACTTTCCATTGTAAATTACAGTAAAACTGACCTCAGGAGCAGGGGAAAAAAACCTTGCTTCGCTCTCTTTAAACACTCTACCCTACTAAGTCTATAGCCACTGTCTATACTGTGGTCAGGCAGAAGAGCCAAATCCAGGGCTACTCCAGAACACACCAATGGCTTTAGCAGGAGCCGCTGCACTTCAGTTGGTTGGCTGCTCTGCTTTTTCGGCAATTTCTTATTCCACTTAGTCCTTTTATAAGGGTAAGGGGAGCTGATGTGACTGAGTGGCTCTCCCACAGGGTATTTTAAAAAAGGGCGAGTGTGAGACTGGCTGTAACAGGTGGATGGAAAGGACAGAGAGGGAATGATGCATGACGGCTTACAGGGACCATCAGAGAGCCCCAGAAGGAGGGAGAGGGAACCTCTGGTTTTCATATGCATTTCAGACCCCTTTAGATCTTATTGTTTGACCCTGCAAGTGTGAAATGCTGGACTGTGTATTTCTTTGCTTGAGTTCTTTCTCAAATCCTTCTCGAAAAGTCAAACATGGGGCAATTTTCGCAATTATTTGCCAGCGGGAAAGGCATACATTTCAGTCTGTTCCTTGCGCAAAGCGATCACATGTCTACAGAAGACGTGAAATACAGAGTTGCATGGACTACTTTTTTCCCACGATCACTGTCTGCTTTCACTGTATGGAAAACAACAGTGTGAACACACTGCAAAATATCTCCTTTAGTGTTGTACAGACGAAAATGATGCAGGAAACAACATGATGGTGCGTAAATGATGACAATTTACATTTCTGGATGAAGTATTTCTTTAAGGCACACTGCCATGGCACTTACTTGATTCAAACACTGGAAAAACACATCCGCAAATCTTGAAGGACTTCCTCTCTAATTTCACTTCCACTCTCCCTTGCTCAATATTGTTTTGCATGGCCCCTCCGCCCAATTATTCCCCTGGCCCACCCAGAGAGCTTGGACCAGAGAAGTGGGTCTGAGTGGGACTAGTTGACCGAGACTGAATCCTTTTGATGTTGTTACAGCCTTGAAAACTTCAGTTGAATCTGTGGCCATTCTGCCCCACTTTGGCCTCCTCATATTTTAAAGGAGTAGTGAAATTCCCCTGAGGACACCCTTAAGTTGAAGAGTGACAGGGGCTGATAGATTGGGTTTCTTCACTGAGTCCAGTAAGGCTGAGTTGAGAGTTAGAGATACAAAGTGTACAATTCCAGTTCAGGTGAAGAATTCGCAGACAGTTTGTTTATTTCATAGCCTAAATCTCAAGTCTAAACAAATGTCTTCCCCAAAGAGAGCACCGCTGAGGTCAAAGCGGTTTCTGTACGAACAGCAATTGATCATTTTCATTCCATTGGCAACCCTTCTCCAACATACATAAGGATTTTGAGCACGTGAAAGGAAATGTAGCACTAGCACTAGAGTTGAAAACTCATGTCTTTATCCACTTAGGAAGAGTTTGTTATGATTACAAAGGTCAGAGCATTTAAATGAATGGGCATCCATCTCAAACTAGGCCAAGACAGAGGCCAAGTCACTTTATTAACTTCCTTCTCGGTTCCTCACATCATCACCATTGTGTCTAGTCCTCCAAAGCAATTTGGTCTCACATTAAGATTTCGTTGGCATGTCGAGAGATTTGCAGACTAACCCCTAGCAACCCTTAACCACCATCTTTCAGGACATTCAGTTGTGCCAGCTCCTCTAATCACTCTTGACCCCTTCTATTCAGAACACACTCCTTTGGTGAGCTGAGAGGGGATTAGAGACCTTCCGGATCACTCAGTCCCAAAATACATGAGCATTTATTTCACAAACTTAGAAAAAGGAGCACAGGCAGTTGAGGATGGGGAGAAAGATTTGGAGGGAACAATCGATGGAGATTTCAGGCAAGATTTGCACAGTTCAAGCAGGAGGGTGTCTCAGGCAATCAGGCAGTCAAACTCATACACCTTTTACTTCAACAAGGAGTCATGCCGGGTGCCAGAGCTGGTGCCCAATCTGGAACAGTTTTGTGTTGCCACTAAAGTGGTTCTGGGCTGGAAAAACTGCCTCTGCACCAGCCCCTTAAAGGGTTAGTTCACCCAAAAATGAAAAAAAAATGTTTTTACTCACTCCAGAGGCATCCTTGGTGTATATGACTTTCTTCTTTCAGACGAATCCAGTCGGAGTTATATTAAAAATTGTCCTGGCAATTCCAAGCTCTATCATTGCAGTCAGCAGGTGTTGCATGCATCAGTCTAAAAGAAGTTAAATAAAAAGCGGATCGATGCGTTTTGTAAGAAAAATATCCATATTCAAAACGTAATAATCACTTTGTTCAGCCTTTGTTCAACCCCCAGAGCCGTGTGAGACACTTTATTTTATGGATGGGTGCTTTTTATTTCACTTTTTTTGGACTGAAGCACTGCAACACCCGCTGACTGCAATGATAGAGCTTGGAATAGCCAGGACAATTTTTAATATAACTCTGACTGGATTCGTCTAAAAGAAGAAAGTCATATACACCTAGGATGCCTCGGGGGTGAGTAAAACACAGCCTAATTTTCATTTTTGGGTGAACTAACCCTTTAAAAGTGATAGTTTACCCAAAAATTTAAATTGTCATTATTTACTCACTCATTTTGTCATATGACATTCAAGATCCAATGAGGTTTGATATTAGTTGATGATTGAGGTTTGTGTCACCATATATGATGTAGTCTGTGTATTCATACATTGATCAATATTTTGATTTTACTTAATTTGAGAGGAAATAAATACTTACATTTTGAAGTGATCGTGTTGCTTACCATAATATACCAGCAGGCAGGTGATATGGATTAATTCCACATAAAACTGCAAAGTCCTGTGTTTATTTGTTCCAAGCAGATGTATCACTGCGAATAACTTGACATTACAGCACACAAAATGTATTTTTGTGCTTTTCCTCTTTTGCTTTAATATTTGACTTCTTTTTGTGTCTATAGTTATGGCTTTGGAACAACTTGAGCATCTGAGATTGGGCGAATGGAGACGGAATCACTGGTGTTTAACGTGGCAACCTTGAGGAACCCATAATGATGATGCCGGAGAAAAAGCCTTCTGGGTAATGAATAAAGCAGCATGATGATGCAATAGCCGCAGTATTGTACGGAGAGAGAAACACGCTTTAGAGCCATTTAAACACAGCTGTTGATAGACCAAGCAGACGGTAATAATATAGTAGAGCCTGCACTCTGCTGTTCTTTTCCATTTGGGATTTTTCTTCACTTTCACGTTTCCCCGAAGGTCAATTTCTTTAGGAGGAACACCAAATCCCATTGAAGAACCTGTCACAGTTTTTCTCCCCAAAAGTCTGTCCCAAATTCAAAAATCTCTATGGGAGCATATATGATTGACAGCATTCTTGGCTAATGACAGCATTTCCATCCCTCAATCCCCATGTCTCACAAGTCAGGACATGTTCTAGACAAAAGGGGGATGTCAAGCTTCATCCACACGTAGCATCAGCCTCCCACAAGTCTTTGCTGAGTGACGACTTTCAGCCCGTGTGTAGGAGTGGTGGGTTTGTTAGGGTCACTTCACTTGACTCCTTTCCAGAATTCACCTGAGATTGTGGGAGAGATGTCAGAGGAGTCGTGCCTCAGGGCATGATGAGAGATCAACACCACTGCATCAGCAGCATGCCAGCACAGCAAAACAATCCGGGAGAGGATGGGAAAACAAATCGGAGAACGAGACAAAGAAAACTGCATTTCATTTCACTTGAAGGGCTGTAGGAAATGAAGCCACTAGAATTCATAAAGAGCATGAACGTTTCTGAAGTACTCGATGCGAAGTGGAAAGCAGGGGACAAAACAACACGACTGTATTTTATTAGCTCTGTTACAAAAGCTACTTTTACTGGCTGAATAGGCAGCATCCTCACCATCACGGTGAATGATTTGGGACACTGTACATTGGCAGCGACTCCTCACAAATATTGCTTTGCATGGGAAAATCAACTCAGAACTGTGAGATACCTTGTTTTTATACTACCTAATTATAGTACCTAAAATGACTATGATGTGAAAACTCAGTAGACAGCTCACTATGTTTTGGGACAAAGCAATTGTGTGAGTGGTACAATGGGAGTATGTGTGACATAGCAGCACTGCTCTGTACAATCATTATTGTAGTATAGAAAAGGGCTGATAGAAACCAACAGAGAAGAGAGCGTGGGAGAAAGAGAGGTGGAAGCAGACAGCACTGATATAATATTATGACATGCCGGCTGGGTCTGAACAACAGCCAGAGGCAGACGGCTCACAGGTCAACTCCTCAACACAACTAAGAGCTTTGTTTGTCTGCTCGTCGCCACCTCTCCTCTACCTCCATCCCTTCACACTCTCATCTGTCACTCCCACACCAGCGATTGACTATTTCTCAAGCCAGTGGACATGGCTCAATAAAAGAGAAAAATAATTGTTTTTCCTTACAGTGTCTAGACAATGGTTTTGGAAATGTATGATCCATTACTGGTGTTTACTAATGCAAATTTTACTGCTACTATTGCTTATACTTAGAATTATAACAATAGCACAAAATTACATCTTAAGCTGAGCTTTATACATTGCTACATTATTGATAGTAGACAATGGACTTTCGCTAATGTGACTACACCTTTATAGTTAGTATTAAAGCCATTTCAATTAAGGAGGGACTAGCAACCACCTAAAACACATTAGCAACCATTTAGCGACACCATAGGAACCACCCAGGACACCCTAGAAATTCCATAGAAATGTGATAGCAACCACCCTAGCAACCACACATAATACCGTAGCACAGTAGTTCTCAACCTTTTTGACTCACAACAATATAAATAAATAAATAAAAATTTATGAGAAATCCCAGGTTGTGTATTTTTTAGAACTAAATAGTTGTAATAAAAAATAACAAATATTCCCGGAAGTATTAGGAGCTGAACCTTCATCTGGGTTCCCACTCTTTTTAACTGTTGTGACATTTGACACAAACTGAGAGTTATGAGGGGGCAAATTAACATATATATGTGGGGGTATGAATTATCTCAGCGTAAACTGACTTCAGGGGCAACATGGCTGCCCGAACGAACAAGAAGACAGGTAAATGTAAGCATTTTTGGCGTTAATAAAGATTTTAATTTAAAGTAATCATTTGTTTTATGTTACATTCAATTCGTGAGTCATATTTACGGTCATGTTACTCAAAGAAATGTTAGGGACAAGGGGAAGGGGTATAAAATAGAATTGGGATTGGGCCTAAGTAAAGATCATGTTCCATGAAGATATTTTGTAAAGTTTCTACTGTAAATATGTTAAAACTTAATTTTTGATTAGTAATATGTTTTGCTAAGAACTTCATTTGGACAACTTTAAAGGTGATTTTCTCAATATTTTGATTTTTTTGCACCCTCCAGATTTTCAAATAGTTGTATCTCAGACAAATATTGTCGTATCCTAACAAACCATACATCAATGGAAAGCTTATTTGTTCAGCTTTCAGATGATGTATAAATCTCAATTTCGAAAAATTGACCCTTATGACTGGTTTTGTGGTCCAGGGTCACATATATGAATATATCATGAGTTATTTTAGCTTATTTTAATGCTAGCTTTGTCTTATTTTAAATAATTTTACATTATCTTGGTGCCCCCTTAACGCTTTCCCCACCATTGACAGAATTTTCAGGCTTTCTGTGTTTTCACTTTTATACGGTAGGAGGCACTATTACACATCTTCTGCAGAAAAAAAGCGACAGCATTCATCGTTCTGATCATAGATATGTATAGGTAGACGCCACATTCAATGTAGTCTCAGCCTCAGACGTCATGCCCACGGAACGTTGGCTAAACGTCAGATGCATATGGCACACAAAAGTGGAAACACTTCAGGAGTTTCGAAGTCGTCATCGGATTGGTTGAATTATACAGGATTTCCGGGAGACGTGTGTGTCGGGTTCTGTAACGTTCCGCCTGGAAACAAAGATGCCGTGACGCCAAACCCCCCCACGAAAGAGGAAAGCCGTCGTGTTTACAACTGGGATGATGAGCGCTAATCAGGATCAACTAAACGCTGGATTTTCAAAAGTATGTGAAATATTTAAAGTTCGCGGCACAGAATCTTTAAAATACGTCCGAGAGTTTTACACACCGGTCTGTTATTGTGGCGACATTTCCACGCCCCGAAGCGTGACGCTGAAACGAAACGAACTGTGATTGGTTGTTTGAC
>NW_015537979.1:1049596-1051349 GCF_001515605.1 Sinocyclocheilus anshuiensis | reverse complement strand
AATTCTTAGGGGAATATTTTCACCCCTACCCCTTGACACTCTGTTTCAAGGGACAAGGGGAAGGGGTATAAAATAGAATTGGGATTGGGCCTAAGTAAAGATCATGTTCCATGAAGATATTTTGTAAAGTTTCTATGTTAAAACTGTTAAAACTTAATTTTTGATTAGTAATATGTTTTGCTAAGAACTTCATTTGGACAACTTTTTTCTCAATATCCACCCCTAATACTAAACATCTTACACTTATATAAGTCTTGGAAAATGTGCTGTATACAATGCTGCCTGGGCATTGAAGACAAATTTAAACTAGTAAACCATGATATTCTGAAATGTTTAATACTATTTAAATGATAGTTTTAGTATTTACAATATTAGTAAAAGTTTAATGTTTCTCCTAAAATAAAACTGAAAACATCTTAAGACAAAGCTGATATCTCAATGAGACATATAAGAGAATCACCCCTTAGTATCCTGAGTGTAGAGAAACCTGTCAGAGCCATAGTCTTGTGGGCAGCACATTGACATGAATGCACAGCTGCACCTCAGACAGCATGAGTTCAAGTCCCAGCTAAAGGTACTTTCCTGGTCCTGCTCCCTTCTCACCTGTCCAATCGTTTCCTAGCCTCAGATATCACGCCCACGGAACGTTGGCTAAACGTCTGATGCATATGGCACACAAAAGTGGAAACACTTCAGGAGTTTCGAAGTCGTCATCGGATTGGTTGAATTATACAGGATTTCCGGGAGACGTGTGTGTCGGGTTCTGTAACGTTCCGCCTGGAAACAAAGATGCCGTGACGCCAAACCCCCCCACGAAAGAGGAAAGCCGTCGTGTTTACAACTGGGATGATGAGCGCTAATCAGGATCAACTAAACGCTGGATTTTCAAAAGTATGTGAAATATTTAAAGTTCGCGGCACAGAATCTTTAAAATACGTCCGAGAGTTTTACACACCGGTCTGTTATTGTGGCGACATTTCCACGCCCCGAAACGTGACGATGAACGAAACGAACTGTGATTGGTTGTTTGACGTCGCTCAAACGGCCTCATGGACGGGCTTTGGCCAATGAAAGCTGCCATGTATTCCAGACCTTCAGCCGTCAGTCTGAAGGTCTGGCTACGCGAGACTACATTCAATGTGTCTTCACTCACTATAAACATCAATGAGTTTTGAGATACTACAACATTGCACAGCATCTGGTTGTAAAAACCGCAGAAATTTAAATTCCCAAAGAAACTGGATAAACTTGCACGTGTTGGTTTGTGTTTTTAATATGTGTTAACTCAATAGTATGTTGCGAATCAGCTCATGGGGAAATATGAATAATTAATCATAACTAGTTATAATTAATTATAAATATTTAGATCCGCTGTAGATATTTACTTGACCTCTCAGGGTCAACTGTCTGTCAACTCTAAGAACGTTAATTTCCTGGTTAAGGGAAATAACTTTCTTACTGTACAATTCTACAAAGAGCTTGTAGCATAAATATGCATGATTAAGTGACTCCAGTTATGAGCAAACAATGAACAACGTCAAGTGTGATACAAATAAGACTTTATTAACTACATAAACACTTAAACTAGTCCAACATACTACATAAACACTTAAACTGGTCCAACATACACATACACACACACATACAGTTGGTATAGGAAAGGGTTAAAGCTTAACCAGTAAAGAGTAAATAAGGAATGAAGTTATGAAACCATTTGCATATTCAGCAGATTTACAACCTGAAGGGAACATCA
>NW_015537979.1:1045895-1049119 GCF_001515605.1 Sinocyclocheilus anshuiensis | reverse complement strand
CGCCTCTCAAGATGGGCTTGTCCAATGAGAAAGGCAGAAATTCCAAGCGGGAGGTTGCAATTGCTGGAGGGTTTTACGACCCTTTGTGTGAGGGCATGGTAATTTGCAAATGTAATTCGCTTGGGGTGTTGATGCACAAACTAATAAAGATTCTTAGAACACTAATATGTTGCATAGGTATAAACATACAATATACACTCTCAATTAGATCATCCGAATACGAATTAATAGAGACCAAACACGGTATATGTAAGGTTACATGAATGAGTGGTTCTATCATAAGCATGCATAAAATAGTCTACAATACAACAGATAATATACAAGACAGCAATAATATACACAATGACCTGAAGGATATGTGTGTTCATTCAAAGAAAGGTTTTCATATGAATTAATTAGTAGAAAAGTCCATTTCTACTGTGCATTGTGTCTCTTCCTTAAGAAAAAGGCAGTGATTTTCCCTACTTACATTCCATTAGGTCGTAAATGTATCTGGTGTCAGGGTTTCCATGGTAACCAGGGGGGGGCCTGGTGTCGTTGCAGACATCCTGGCATCCAGTTTATTGGGTGAGGGGACTGTGACGATTTGTTAATCTAATGAATAACTGATTTGTTAAATCAAATGAAAAATTGTGTGTTTGATTGGTCCAGACGCTACAAGTAGTAACTTTTTAATGTTGTGTTAGCTACTGGCTTTGCCTTGTTTTATTGTGTTAGTTTAGCAAAATCATCTGCTGAAGTCTATTGCAGATACAGATATTCATACATGCGTATAACTATAGTTGCAAACACACATGCAACTTGATCTTGAGTGTTGGGGAAAGAATTAAAAGTTTGCTGAGGGCCTCTAGTGGGCCCCGGTCCCCTGGTTAAGAGCCACTGCCGTAGCAGCATGTTTTACACCAAACATCAAAAATTACATACACAGCATGACTCCTTGATCCACCTCTCCAGCCTCTAATGCACACTAAATGTACATGGCCTCCGAGAACAGAAGGTTGCCCGCTATATTTAAAGACCTTGCCTGTATATCTGTATCCTTGAAGGAGCAAATCTCCTCCGAGTTTCTTGAAAGGGATGGAGCAAGAAATCCACATAGTACTTTTGGTTTAAAAGGTTTATTTGAACAGAGATGCTCCGCTGAGCTGAAGCACCATCAGGGCATTCTCAAGCCACTAATGACAAAAGCATTCACAGCATGAGTTTTAGTCTGGAAAACCAAGCCCGGATATTTGCTGCGGCTTCCGAGGTGGCAAGAAAAGCAGGAGTAAAGAGGAAAAAAGTGTTGGGTTTGGTGTGCGACGTCTGTAAAGTAGGTTTAAAAGTATTTTTGTTTCCACGACAAGTGACAAAATGACTAATGTAGGATTTTTGCAAATAATAAGGTACAACTTTGCTGGAATATCTACATTGTGATGACAGATTCTTCAATATGAGTTCAGCAGACGGGAGGAAGATCAAACTTTCCTTTATTACATTTTCAGATGCATAGCCAAGACAAATGATAATGCAGTGACATGTCGGTTAATTGGAGAATGAATTAGCTTTCCTATCTTCAGAGAAAACTAACGACTGTAAGAACTGCTGAAAATGCGAGAAACTGTTGATAATTAATTAATAAATTGATACTTTGTTAACCTAACAAAAGCTGTACTTGTTATTTCCCCCAGTAGAAACCCAGCTGTGCATTACAACAAACTTACCCCACCTACAATTTCTGTAATTATATTCAGATGATATGTCAGATGTGATATCTGAACAAAGGCCTGTCCTTACCAATGAAAATGCATCTGTGTATCACATGGCATTTTAACTATCATCAATGAACTGAAAAACATTAACCGATGATTCCTGCTCTTTGTTATTTTTCCTCTCCAAAGGCAGTCATAAAAATTTTCTTTAAAATTTCATGGGTTTCAACGTGATTTTTCTTCCACTTGAACACAACATCATGATGACAGGAAAGAGAATCGATTTCACGGTGACACGAGCAAAGCAGTGGAGACCCCTGGGCAGGTACACAAAGACCGTCTGAGACGGGCAGAATAAAAACAAAGGCCATTTTATTTGTGAGAGAAAAAAAAATTCAGTATTTATATATATATATATATATATTTTACAATGGCGTTTTAGTGCCACATAAAAAATTTTTTTTAAATCTAAGATTACGAGATTAAAGTCGTAATATTTCGAGAATAAAGTCGAAATATTAAGAGAATAAAGTCAAAATGTTTCGAGAATAAAGTCGAAATATTACGAGAATAAAGTCCAAATGTTTCAAGAATAAAGATTAAAGTTATAATATTTTGAGAGTATATATTGAGAGTATTGGGAGCACCGGGAGATATTCCAAAGTCTCCGTTTTCAAAATCTGTCAGTTTTATAGCGAAATACAAACAATATATTACAATAATGTGTTTTTTTCACGCTCTTTAATGTGACGTGACAGATCGCTGTATTCGCTTCAGTTTAAGCGGCATGTGAGTCTTTCCGATTACAATAATGAGACATTATTTTCATTATAAATTAAGCTATACTGTTTTTCATGCCTTCTGGTGTTCCTTCACTTTTATATCTTGCTATAAACTTGAAATAAAAAGGAAAAACACATTTATAATTTGTATTTCGTGATAAAACTGACAGAATTAGAAAGCTGAGCTGTGTTATATTAAAAGCAACAAAGCACAAAATGATTGCGATTACTGGGTGGCTGGCCTGCTACAAATAATGAATGGACGACGTTAAATATTATGTCCAATATTATACCATGAATAAAACAGCTTGTGGATAGTCACTTACATGTTATAGCCTACAGGCTACCTCAGAAAAGAAAACAATATAACTTATGTTAACAAGTTGGAGCCCACTTCAACTTTTAGAGCGTTTTATTAATTAAATAGGTTACATGTGAGGAATAAAAGTTTGGACGCCACAGACGTGGCAGAGTAGGTGGTGGAATTTTCACAAAACTGGAATTTTGACAAAGAAAACAGTATAATTAAATGAATTGGTTCACATAAATACAGCGATCTGATCATTAAAGAGCTTGAAAAACACATTATTGTAAGACACATAATTTGATTTCGCTATAAAACTGATTTTGAAAGCTGAGACTTATTAAAAGTAGGCCTACCAAGAGCACAAAGCTTATTGCTATTGGGTGGCAGGCACACTACAAATAACGAATGCAATGGAAGACATGAAATATTATTTCCAAGCATACT
>NW_015537979.1:1035457-1045536 GCF_001515605.1 Sinocyclocheilus anshuiensis | reverse complement strand
CACTCCACATTAAAGATCTTGAAAAACACATTATTGTAAGACACATTGTTTGTATTTCGCTATAAAACTGATTTTGAAAGCCGAGGATTTGTTTTATATATAAAAGTACCAAAAGCACAAGGGGCTGGTGCACTACAAATAACGAATGCAATCGAAGACATGAAATATTATTTCCAAGCATACTGTCCCCGCGAGTATGACACATGGTATGATTTCTGCTAATAATCCCACATATATTTGTAGTGTATTAAAAAAGGGTTAAATAAGAGAGCTACAGCGCTCTCTGTGAGCTGATGTTAAGCTAAAAAGTTGTTCCTGTTCAGTCCGTTAATAAATATCATTCTTGATATTAAGCTGTTTCATTAAGTCCTTAAAATTGACTCTTCCTCATCCCAGTAAGATGATGCGGCCGCTCAGACGCAACAATATTCAAATCAATTCCGGTAGCCTGGCAACTTCTCCCGGTGCTCTAATCCGGCCTCTCAAAATATTATAACTTTAATTTCTACGATTTAAATTCTCGAAACATTTCGACTTTATTCTCGTAATATTTCGACTTTATTCTCGTAGTATTTCGACTTTATTCTCGCAATATTTCGACTTATTCTCGCAATATTTCGACTCTATTCTCGCAATATTTCGACTTTATTCTCGCAATATTTCGACTTTATTCTCGAAATATTTAGACTTTATTCTCGAAATATTTAGACTTTATTCTCGAAATATTTAGACTTTATTCTCGAAATATTTAGACTTTATTCTCGAAATATTTAGACTTTATTCTCGAAATATTTAGACTTTATTCTCGAAATATTTAGACTTTATTCTCGAAATATTTAGACTTTATTCTCGAAATATTTAGACTTTATTCTGGATTGCTATTGCTACTTTATTCTCAAAATTTATCTTAAAAATCTTAGATTTTTTTTTTTTTACGTGGCACTAAAACAGTCGTAATATATATATATATATATATATATAAGATTTACAGTATAGTTTGTATAATTCATTCACTTCACATAATTAAAAAATAATAATTGTAATTATATATACTACCATTCAAAAGTTTGTTTATCAATTATTTTATTTTATTGTTTTTTAAGAAATTAATACTTTTATTCAGCAAGGACACATTAAACTGATTAAAAGTAACAGTAAAGACATTTATAATGTTACAAAAGATTTCTATTTCAAATAAACCCAAATAAATGCCATATTAAAACAGAAATTTATAATACAATTTCAGAATCTTTCTGTTTTTACTATATTTGTGTTCAAATAAATGCAGTCTTGGTGAGCAGAAGAGACTTCGTTCAAGTACATAATGAATGAATGAATGAATGAATAAATAAATAAATAAATAAAATACGAATGGCTGTGTATATAGGCTACTGAATAATGAAATAATATAATATTAATGTATTTTACAATTATAATAAAATACACTATTTCTAACACGTTTTGTTTGTTTGTTTTTGGAATTGGAAGTCTTTTTTCCAGTCAAATAAACATTATCGTGGCATAAACTTACAATGCACATATACTTGTTTTTTAAGTATGCATCATAGAAATTTAAAGCACAAATTTTGTAAGTTGTCCCATGTGTATTTTCCACTAACCGTCTCCTCCACATCTCCACAGGGGTAAAGAGCGCTGGCCAAAGAGGGCACGCGACAGACAGAAGCTCTCCAAGCTTATGATCACTTTGATGACAACAATGAAGCTATTCTCCCACCGCCGGTCCTGCGGATCCCACACGTTTAGTGTTAAATTAGTGTGCTCTTGTCCTGTGCCTGCCGGACAGTTGTTGCCATGGAAAATGTGTGCCCTTTCCAGTGCTCCGGGGACCTGTGTCCATTCTGTTGTGATTGGTGATGGCGTGGGAGAGAGGAGATAAGCTTTCTCACCCACAGAACTACCTTCAGCTTTACCTCTATGAAAAGTGAGCACACCACTGGCCTTATAACAATAGAGAACTGTTACTGCCCTGTAATGCTATCATGCCCTGAGGGCACCGGA
This sequence comes from Sinocyclocheilus anshuiensis, assembly GCF_001515605.1. NCBI lineage: Eukaryota > Metazoa > Chordata > Actinopteri > Cypriniformes > Cyprinidae > Sinocyclocheilus > Sinocyclocheilus anshuiensis. The sequence goes on along the minus strand of NW_015537979.1, from coordinate 1,043,517 downwards.
GAAGTTTGGAGACGGAACTGGCCAAAAATTGGAGGGGGAAAAAATAAATACTTTTGAAAGAAATATTTTTATTTGGCAAGGATGCATTAAAATGATCAGAAGTGACAGTAAAGACATTTACCTTGTTACAAAAAGATTTCTTAAATGCAGGTAAATGCTTTTTGTTTTTTGCATTATTGACACACTATTTTCCTATTTAATGCTGTACAGTTGCTTTGACGCAATCTGTATTGTTAAAAGCGCTATACAAATAAAGGTGACTTGACTTGACTTAAATGCAAAGAACAGTTAAAAAAATAAAAGTTATTTTAAATTGTAATATTTCACAATATTACTGTTTTTACCATATTTATGATCAAATAAACGCAGTCTTGGAGAACATAAGAAGCTTCTTTGAAAACATACATATAACATATATTATATAATGAGATATAAATATATTTTAGAACTATAATAAATTACACTATACTATATAATTAAATTGTTTGTCTTTTTTTCAACCAATCACACATTATTTTGGCATGTGTGTGTGTATATACATTATTTTTATTTATTTTTTTAATAAATATATCATATTTATTTATTTATTTGCATACATTAAAATGATATATTTGTGATGAAATTAAATCAAATCAAATAAATAAGATCAAATAAATAAATAAACTAACTAACAAACACCACAAGCAAACCATAGTGATTTTCTGGCTGTTGACATTATTTTCTGATTTATGAATAAAAAAAACAAATGAAATCCAAAACCCCCTCTGTAAAAAAACTCCAATAAATCTGTTTTTATCCAGTGTTCAGATTTCTGTTCTGGAAATGCATGCAAATTAGTGCATGTTTAATTAGATAATGCATTATTTACATATTTAAACATAACATTTCAGAAATCTTGTAATACAAAACAACTGTCTTAATGTACTTTGATTAATCAACTGGCAAAGTATGGTGATATATTAGTTTATCCTATATTTCTGCATTACCCTGAATGTTTCTACTCTGTTCAACTGTAGTGTCTTGCCTTTATCGTTCACAATAAATAAATCAGTATGCATAGTTGCATACCATGCATCCATGTACAGGTTTATATCTGGGCTCATGCATTAATAATCAAGTGTTTGCATGCTGTGCTGTTTTATTTACATTCTGGAGTGAAACTCTCCCAGATGAGAGACTGCAGATCACTCCTTGAAAATCAGCTGAAGTCAGAGACGGACAGGTTACACCCTCAAAACACACCTAAAAACAGACCCCAGGGACCGTCCGGTGGTATCAGCATTCCCGCTCCGCTTCAGTGCAGAAGCATACACACACACACACACACACACTGGGTGGAGGTGCATCACGCGTGCTGGTTTACATTAGCAGCGTAGGTCTGATCATGGGTTTGAGTCAGGGAAAGCTTGACTGAGTCCAGCTGTTGGAATGAGCTCATAGACAGCGGCTGTAAGATAGCACAGGACCTAATGATTCATCACGGTTACGCCTCTTTACTAACAACCCCAATTACCCCCCCACAGCTCTCTGCTCCCACTCACTAAATTAACTCTGACAATGGCACATTACAACCAAAATCACCAGCGAACAACATCAGAATTCCATCGTTAGACCTCCGTTAACCTCCAGACAGGAAACACAGCAGAGATTCAAATGTCATCTGCGAGCGAATCAGCCGATTCAAAAAGAATGAAAACCATAAATCGCCAGATGAAGTCAGTGACAGCTAAACCTCTGAAGAAAATGTAAACGCTGCTTGCTCCTGGAAAACATTATGTTGTGGTTTTTAGCATGTTGTTAAGTGTTTGCTAGGGTGTTCTGGATGGCTGTTTACCAAGTCAAAGTATCTATAATGCTCAGTTATTTGAGGTATGTGTTTTGCAGAAACATTATGTAGTTAAACTAAGATATTACGTATTAAGTAAAAATGATTAAGTATTTGAACAAACCCCTAACTTTTGTTTAACTATTTCATTTTTTTTAATTAACCAAAACAACAACAAAAACTGTGTATGTTTATATTTATATATAAAAGCAATAATAATAATAATAATAATAATAATAACATATTAATATATTAAATTATTACATATTATGAATTATATTATTATAATTAATACATTGTTATACAATATATATATATATATATATATATACTATAACAATATAACACACTATAAATATTTCTTATATATATATATATATATATTCTACAATATTTCTTCTACAAAAAATATTATAATTAAATATTATAACTTGATTATTGATCTTTTATAAATTATTATAATTATATTAAAAATACAAACAATATGAAGTATATATATACTGTATGCATATATATATACACACACACACACACACACACACACACACACATTTCTTCTATAAATTATTATAATTACATATTATTGTTTTATTGTTGTTATAAATTACTATTATAATAATATCATTATTTACAATAATAATAATAATATGTATGAGAGACAATGTGCCAAGTGCACTTACATATGTTGTCCTGTAGAGGGAGTAGGAGGCAAGTTATGGAAGCCTGACCTTTATAAAGCCTTTTAATAATGTGACTAGAGACTGGGCTCGGTCTTCATTATTAACCACAATGACAGGTGTCTTTATCCATTTCCACAGCACTACTACAGAACTACAGACAGAGGAGCTTCCCTTCTTCAGCTCTCTGAGAAAAGGAGGATAGGATGTATGGCACCCACAAACAAGACTCACAGCCAGTAGTTTTCTGAATATCCTTGTCTCGCTACAGACGCATGAACTCACACGCTAATGTTTTCCTTGAAATGCGGGAATAAGAGCAGCCACGCAGAAAACACAAACCCACATGCGCACAAACACACATACGATGTGTAATCTGCAATGCACAGCAATTCCTCGAGCTCTGGGGAGTCTGTGAAGTTCATCTGATCCACCATGCCAGACAAACACAACACAATTCTCTCTTTATCCCTCAGCTGGTGTTTGCCTCCATCCTTCCCAGTTGTGACTCATGTCACGCCTCAGTACTTTTCAAAACATTCGCGTTCACGGTGTCATTGTGTTTCATTCAGTCACAACATTGGTTTGGATTGATTTCCAATAAGACAGTTCCATTTTAAATAATAGTGTATTAGATCAACTTGAACAGTTGCCTTTGACAACACTAGACTGACTTATTTGTCTTGCTGAAAAATATATATAATAAAATGTATTTATTTAATTAAATGTAATTATTTATAGACTATGACGGCGTATTCATATTTTGAATTAGCATTTATTTTTATATTTTCAGTTATCGTTTTTATTTTAGTTTAAGATTTAGTATTTTTTTTAATCTGCTTATTTGTTTTTTCCTCATTTTTTTATTTCTATTTAGCTTTTTTATTTCAGTTTTAGTAATTTTAGTACTTCAACGACCTTATTTTATTTCAGTTAGTTGCTAAGGAAGCATTTCTAATTTTTAAGTTATTAAGTTTAAGTTTTTTATCTAATGTATAATATATTATATTTTAGTTTTGTGCATATGATTTTTGATCTCAATCGTACGTTTTTATACGATCTGCTTATGCCACACTGACGGTTAAGTTTAAGGGTGGACCACATCATACGACAACAAATCGCTTCATACGAAATCACCACTATGTAAAAAATACTTGTGTTTTCTCATGAGATTAGGTTGAATTGTCTCTAGAAAAAAAAACATATCCCTTGGTCTCATGGTCTGTTACTTTTTTCATTTTTCAACAACACAACTTTTGTGTCTCCAAAAATGGAAAGATCTTTATTTAGATGTGCTCTTTAAAGTTTGCTGCTAGACTTCACTAATGTGTCACTTTAGGTGTTATTGCTCATCTCTGTCTTTCCTTTTTTATCTCGCTGTTAATGTTTTTATTATTATTGCTATGATTGTTCTTATGGCCTTCAGCGTGGACAGGTAAATTGTCACTGGAAACACGTCACGCAAAGCTACGGCACGCAATGGTAATGGTTGATTTTCTGGGCAATAACAAAAACGCTGAGTTTGAATTCAGGGTGCTTTATTTTTATTTGAACTTAAGTGTACGTTTACATAAAGATGTAGGCTACTAAAAACAGAAACGATTTTCCTTTGCATTTTTGAAAAGTTTCACATAGAGATGACAACATTATCAAAACGATCCCCATTCATTCACACAGATCCACAAAAACGGCTAAAAACGCTATATTATTGCCAAAACAGGCACTCCCTTTGCAAAGAAACAGTACACGCATGCGCACATATCTATAAATTCACATTCTTTTTTAATGATAAATAAGAAAATAAGAAACTAAAACTCCCAGTAGGAGGCGGTAAATGTAAATGTCTTACTGAGTAAGTCATTGAGTCATTCATTCATTCGATTCGTTCAAATGGCTGATTCTTTCAGGAATGATGTAAACATAAATATGTATATTTACAAATATAAATGGCTGTTTTAATGAATGCACCATTGAATCATTGGCTCACCCAACTCGTTCGTTCAGAGATACCGCTGTGTTCCTCAGAGATGCGCAAAGTTTTGCTGTGGCTGTATTGGTAATATTTCCATTGGCAAAATTGAGAAAAAATCAGACAATATTGTATAAATATAACATAATATTTACTTCTTATTTACTGAACTGTTGTATAAAATCACATTTGCACTCGAGCTATTCTGGACAAAACAGGACTAGTGTGATATCGCTTATCATATGATATAAATATGAGACAAAAGCTCATACAGGGGCATTTTTGCCCCAATCTCTTGAGTTTTAGGGGCATATAACTGCATTCTATAGGCTACGTCATGCAGTGAACTGTTGACCTGCTTCATATTCGTCAGCAATCAACTGTATGATATGTAATATGACCTACACAGGTCTACGGCGGGTGTGTTATTTTTTTCAAAACTAATTAATTCGATTAACGAGTAAAATCGACAGCCCTATTTAAACTTAAAAATGAAAACAGAAAATATAAAACTAAAAACGAATTCCTAACTTTACTATAAACGTGTCTCACTGATACCAAAACACACTTAAAGCTAACAGGTATAGACAAACCTTCAGAATAGAGGTTAAGATGAATGAGAGAGATCGCTAGTTTAGAGTTGACTAATACTTGCTCATGACTATGTAATTCCAGTACTTTTGTGATTCAAGCGGTCATGGTGAGTCAAGATGATTTATTTGACACTAGTGTATAATGCCAGTCATAGCGGAAAGGGGCTTCAGTCTCTGTGGTGCTAAAATAGATGGTGTTTCAAAGCAGCACGCAGCGTTTGAATGATGATTCAGAGGGGTGAGTTAACTGGGGGGTCTCTGACGCATATTTACTTTCCTTTTCAGCCATATCTTTTCTTTTTTTACAACCTTCTCTTCTCCGTGGGTCTCCTGACGGATCAGAGACCCCCTAACAGACTAATAATGACTGCTTCAGGTTACTACAGCAACTCACAGGCCCTCTGCACTGTGACCTTTTGACCCCACTGGGATCTTGGGTTTCTACCTGCCGCACAGGACGTCCTGTATGAGGTATGGCTGACTGTCTGTTTGTGTTTATGGCGGTAAAAGCCTATCTGGTGACTACATGACCCCTCAGGGGCAGGAAAAGAGAAACAGGAAATTTAGGATTAGGTCTTGACAACTAATATGCCAGAAATATGTGGTTGGCTGAAGAAAGTTTGACCGTGTGACATCTGGTATATAATGCTGAAGTAAAATATAAATATACTATACAACCTGAATGAGAAAAGTGTCCAGTGACAAGTCCTTTGTCTATCCGAACTAAAAGTGAAAATGCTGTACGAAATGACACAGTTACAACGAATCAGATGTGAAATGTTTACATATGTGGCGCAAGAGTTTGGACCAATCGCATTTCACTGTGGGCGGGGCTACACAGCACAATGCCACAGAAACAGAAAACAACCTAGCAAAATCTGACAGCTAGCTTGTCCTTTAATAAACTCTGCGGACCCGGATACGTTATAGTAATATTTGAAAAGTATATAATGTTATTTATAAAGAATTACACTCATATTTTGTAGTTCAAAGGGTTTTCTTTACAATTAAACCATTTTTTTTCATTTCCTCCATTGTATGTGTGCAGGGTAAACATTTGAATTTGAGTATGTTAAATTTAGGCGAAAATACCAAAAAACGCGCCGAGCTTAAGTGGTTAATACAGCACATCTAGGCCAATACCTTTAATCTGAGTGTACTTCATAGTCAAAAATTAAGTCTTTTTTTTTTTATAATTGTGTTTCTAATATGCACAATGAATGAGAATCAACCAATCAGAATGTTTTTCATCATGACATGACAGCTATATTTTAAAGACCAAGCTTGATATAATCAGTTGCATGTAATAACCTCATAATTATTCATTTCATTTGATGACCTTATCCGCTGTCATTATGCAGATTTCACAGTTAAACAGCAGCATATTAAGCACATATTCCCACATTTTTTTAAAGTCATGCCAGTTAGAAAGAATGTCATCACTTTAATTCCTGAATCAGAACTGAGTAGCTTTAAATAATATTAATGTCAGTGTTTAAAATGTCCATTAATATTTAAATTATATGTATAATTAGAATTTTAATATAATATAATATAAAAAAATCTATATTAAATATAAATATTTTAACTATAATATAATATAATATAATATAATATAATATAATAGTATAAAAGTCCATAATAAATATAAATATTTTAATTATACAATTATATTGAATTTATATTTATATATTATATTGAATTTATATTGAACTCATTTTCATTGTATGGACCACTGTGGAACAATTTATCAGAATGCTCTAATTTACTTCAAATATTATGTCAAAATTTGTTTAATCAGTTGTGATAGCTGTGTGAATCTCTTTTTTTTTTTTTTACTTAGTTTAGTGAAACATGTCTAATCAGTTTAACAAACGGGAGCAAATTTAGTTACAATTAATGATGCAATAATTTACATCGTTACAAATCAATTATGTGACTGTTGAATTTCTCTGAACTGCACTTCAGTTAATTCCACTTCCTGTTATTATGATTCAAGTGTGACAAATTCAATTCAAATTCCAACTCGCAAACTGATAAGAAACCAATTCTTGAAATTGCTCAATTTTGCCCAACCCTGCTGTTTATCCTCATAGACTTGCATTAGGACAGTACAAAGACAAAGACAACAGAGAGTGAATGAAGAGGAGTGGTGTGGTATGTATTATACATGACGTAAAATATACATGATGAACCTGAGGGGCGACCGTCGATCCGTCTGAGAGAGAGAAGGAAAAAGGCAAAGAGAGGGGAAAGAAACAGAGAGAGCCATTCTGTGTCTCATCCTAACACGTATTAGTCATCCTCCTTACAGCAACCAAATCTCTCAATTACACCCTAAAACTTCAGACATGATGGATGAGCGTGCTGCGGGGATCGTGGGATATTTTTACCTCCCTCATTGCAGTGATTTTTCTGCAAGCTGACAAGTTTCCAGCCAAGCCCTGTTCAGTTTCACCTGGCTCTATCCTCGCCTGCAGTTACAATCAACGTGATTTCCTTTATGTTATTGAACAGAAAGACAAAAAAAAGGCTTCACTGAATGTGATCTAGCTGAAGGCGGGTCGCTGCACATGCTCAGAGCTCCGGGCCATTTTGATCAGTTTTAAAGCTCTTAAAGAGTTTCCTCCTCCTGTGGGAATCAGTTACTTGTGTTACGTGATCCTGGGGGGAGGGACATGTTTTTGCCCCTCCTAAATGTTTGATACATTGAGAAAACCATTATCCACTTTTGCTGTATCGAAAAAAAAAACAGCCTGAACATTCTTCGAAACATCTCTTTTTGTGTTTTACTGAAGAAAGTAAGTCATATGGTTTTGGAATGGCACTGGGATGAGTAAATTATATAAAAATGTTAACTTTTCTGTGAACTAGCCCTTTAATGTGGACACACACAAGACCGTATCTGCTTTTCACAATGATACATTCAATACTAAACCTCATGACCCAAATATTAAATATAACAAGACTTCCATTTAAATGTAAAACTCTATTCA
>NW_015537979.1:1025308-1035376 GCF_001515605.1 Sinocyclocheilus anshuiensis | reverse complement strand
TCAGCAGGATAGATGTTGTGTTTCTGCCCTGAGGGGAAGCTTAGTCCAGAATAGATTGATTTCCTGCTGGGCAGGAAGCTTTGTCATGGTAGCCATGGAGACAAGCCAGCTAAAGCTAAAGCTATGTGTTTGCATTGTCATCAAAATGCAAAAATGATCATTAATGAAACACAAATTTTTGTGCTATTGATTTTGTAATGAACAAACCTCAAAATAATCTTGCCCTTTTGTCCCTTACAAAAAGTAAAGGGCCGATCACATCAAGAATGATAGCAATACGAACGATAACTGGTTTTAACATCCACACCAATGGACGATAAACGTTGTTTATTATAACTGTGTGCTACAGTTTTGTCATCTGTTGCTTTAAAGTTGGGTGGATTCTGATTGTCTGTCAATGTTTTATCATGTAAACGTTGATTCCAATAGTATTGCTCCTCTGTGTTGTTATCATTATAGTTGTGGACTTCATTATTCTCATAGAATTTAAACCATTTATTAAAACTTTATTGTTACAGTTAGCATCCTTGTGTGAATGGTCCTTAAAGGCGCAGTCACATTAACACCATGTCTACATCGCGACGTGACCGTAAAATTAAACCCTAGTTCAAGTTTTAGGCAAATTTGTCCTGTTGACCAATAGAAAGCAGTTTGGTTTTGATAGTAAATTATGTGTGAGTTGTGCTTCATACATCAATCACTACACTATCAAATATAGACAATGGATCTTTTTTGCCTGTGAAGTTTCACTAATGTGATGCACCTTAATACAATTGCTGCGTCCCAATTAGCTAATCCCAATTACTATCCGTCCTAAATAGTATTCGAAATTAGTATGTCCCAAATCGTAGTATGTTGAAAAAAAAAAAAAAACTACAAACATGGCAGATATGTGAGACTGACGGACAGGTAGAGAAAGGGATTTGAGTGATAAATAATCAATATCTAACCTGAACCTATTCTGCTACGTATTCAAAAGTATGTACTTTATCTTCACAATAAGAGTACATATTTTTAGGGCATAGTATAAGAAGGCGAAATGGGACGCAGCAAATGTTTTTTTGGACACTACCATGATGGAAATATCATTCTTATTGTTTAAAATACCATTTAAATACTATAGTATATGAATTTGCTAATTAAACCCCAGATAGCAAGCAGAAGTCGATTCAGCGTCTATCTTTGATTGTAAACAACGTCAGTCATCAGTCAATTTTAAATGTTGAAATAAAACATTCACTATTTGGTCGAATAATTGGAACAATATTAGGTCGAAAATAAAACATCCATTCAACATTGAAATGAGGTTGACACTCAACATGTACGGCCGACCCATTCGGTCGAAATCATAACGTTTGTTCCGTTGAAATCAGAGCTGTCAGTTCTGCGCATTTACATGATTTAAATCGTACGCCACCGAGGTAAAGGTATGCAAAAATGTCTTTTAATTATGGTTTTTGCATAATGTAAATTGTCACTCAAGCCTTGTTCAGACTGTCAGTCCAAATCCGATTTTTGTGCATATCTGATTGGAATCCGATCATATTTATCATGTGTGAACAGCAAAAAAAAAAAAAATCACATGAAATTTTTACACATTCGTTTCAAGCTACATTCATGTGTGGTTTGAAATCCTATTCAAATCGCATTTCTGCAAATCTGTTTCAGTCTGACCGCTCAGATCGGATTTAGTGTAGCTTTTTGATATTTTCTCACACCATGTAGAACGTAAACAGCTGGTCTACACACATCTGAGTTTTTAGAGCGGCAGAGATGGCAGCATGGAATAAATCCACACATTACAGGTTTTCTACATTTCTGCGGCTGCCTTATAAGACATAATATAATTCAGTGTGACAGCATCATGTTATAAGAAAACATTTGTATTGCAAACTGTTTTGCTATTATTATTATTATTATTAGCGTAGGCATTCCAACGCAACGTCATTCCCATAGATACCAATGCAGATATTCAGTAAAATGAAAAAGCGCAACGGGACACACAAATCGGATCTGAACAGTTGCAATACACAGTGCGGTAGGGCTGCACGATTAATCGAATGCGATTGTCATGCGCATCTTGTCAGTAAAGCCAGTTCTGTGATTAGTAGTAAATCTCCAGCACGTGCTTTCAGATGGAACAGCATTAACTACACAGAGCCGTAGTTCACTGACAAGCTACACAAAATCGCGTTCATAATCACAGATGATTTAATCGCACGATTATGAAATCGAAGAAATCGTTCTGCGATTATGAAAACTGTTTGCGTAGCTTGTCAGTGAACTACGGCTTTGTGTAGTAAATGCTGTTCCATCTGAAAGCACGAAAAAAACACAGACGATTTTATTGCACGATTCTGAAATCGAAGAAATCGTTCTCGATAATGACAGCTGTTTGCATAGCTTCTCAGTGAACTACGGCTCTGTGAAGTAAATGCTGCTCCATCTGTAAGCATGTGAAAATACCACATTTTAATAATGTTTTTACTCCAAACTCACTTCATAACGTCAGTCGAGTGTTTAAAATAAATCCTTCTGTGAGATGATGTGGATTCTTACTAGTGTTAATTTCGTCAGCTATTTTCAATTTAGTCTAGTCCCGTGGTAAAATGTCCTTGTAAGTTTTTATCATATTTAGTCAACCTTATCCTATTTAGTTTTAGTAAAGTTTTAGTCGACTAAAAGTCTCAACATTTTAGTCTAGTTTTAGTCCAAGAAATTCTAAAGTATTTTAGTCTAGTTTTAGTCAATGAAAACTTGACATTTTAGCAATAAGATTATTATTAATTAACCGTACAGCAGTATTAATTTTGACAGCCATTTTTAATTTAGTCTTAGTCTTACTCAAATGTACATTTTAGTTATCATATTTAGTCAAAAGAAAACCTGAAGTATTTTAGTCTAGTTTTAGTCAATGAAAATTTGACATTTTAGCAATAAGATTATTATTAATTAACCGTACAGCAGTATTAATTTCGGCAGCCATTTTTAATTTAGTCTTAGTCTTACTCAAATGTACATTTTAGTTTTCATATTTAGACAACCTTGTCCTGTTTTTGTTTATTCAAGGAAATGTATGAGCATTTTAGTCAGGTTTTAGTCTATGAAATCTTAAGTCACATTTTCGTCATTCTGTATAATGGTTAAACCGATAAAAATTATTTTTTTCTCAAAAATATAATCGTAATGTTTGTTGTCATTTGAGAAATTTACTTTTGCATTTCAGGTATTGCACTTTCACCAGTAAGCACTAATCAATAGAATGTGGACATAGGCTATACATGGTGTATTTTACTTCATCTAGTATACGGATTTATTATAGGCTTTTTATTATATCAATTAATACCAAAGACTTATGCAATCTCTCGGTCTACATTATGAAAACAAACAAAAAATATTATAACTTGTGAAATTAGTAATTCCACTAATTCCAAATTGCAATAGCCTATTTCTCTATTAAAACAACAGCGGTTGAGTAAGTGCATTTACTCAGCGATCACAATCGCAAACAATATAGTCGAGGTCTCATGACAGAACACAGACCGTCTGAATGAAGCTTTCAATTAAATCGCTAAACTCCAGCTTGTTTGTCGGTGTTTTCAGATCATCGCGGTGGCGCTTCCGCAATGAGGAGCGAGCGCGTGCGTGCGCATAGTTGCCAGATTGCTTAAATTAAGCAAAACACCGGGCAGAAAATGTATCCTTGTAACAACGAAGCTCTGATTCGGGGATTTTAACTCTTGATATCTGGCAACCGCACTCATGAAAGCTCGCCTAGCAGAGGCGTGTAGAGCTGTGCGCAATAACATTTTGTCTCCTTTTTTTGACGAAAATAAAAAGAGGTTTTTGGTAGAGTTTTTATCTTTTTGAATACATTTTAGTCAGGTCTTATTTCGTCAACGAAATTGCATGTTGGTATAGTCTTAGTTATCGTTTATTGACCTTATTATCGTCTCGTCTTCGTCTCGTCTTAGTCATGGGAAAAAAGCTAGGCGACAAACATTTTTCGTCATAGTCTTCGTTAACGAAATTAACACTACTTCTTACACAGAATAAGGCACGCAACATATTTCATAGTATTCTAAGGCTATGTCGATTAGCATTGCATTATTATATACTTTATTCTAATAAAAATTATAATAAGATGAACTCAGACAAACCATATATTGTCGTAGTCGTGTCTTTATTAGTCACGCTGAATTAATCAAAGCAGTTAAATCTTCTGTTTATTCAGCAACCGCTATAGGGATTTCCTAGGTTTCTTTTGCGAGGCTTTTTGGAGTTTCAGCGCGAGAGCGCCCTCTGGCCTTCGGATGGAGATTTACTGCTGATCACAGAACCGTGCTTCACTGAAAGATATGCATGACAATCGCCTAATCACGATTTATCGCCTTTGCGATTTAATTTAGATTAATTGTGCAGCCCTACAGTGCGGACAGTCAAACATTTCGATCGGATTTCAATCGAATATGCACAAAAATCGAATTTGGACTGACAGTCTGAACAAGGCTTTAGTAATTGTTTATATTTTAAAGCATTTAATACTTTTTTGCTGCATCATTATTATAATCTCTATTACCATCTGATTCCATTACTGTACAGTTCATTTCTGAAAGGGCAATAAAACATTCCTGATAAAGACTAACTTCTTATGTTTTACATTGTCAAATCTAATTCAGATGGAAATAACTGAAAAACCACTACATTTCCATTACCAAGGTGCTGTTTTGAACTATTAATTAAATAGCGAACAGTGTTCGTGTCACATCAAAATTAGAGCTAATTGAAACGAGGGCCTTTGGCATGTTTGTCACAACAATGGCTGTTCCCACTTAAAACCACTGACCTAAATACACACACACACTCTCTCCTACGAGCTGTCTTTGTCTAGTTCAAAACCAACACACAGCTCTGACGATGGATTTGTGGGTCGGTGTTGCTATAGCAACAGGCGAGAGCTGCACACGGTGGCGCCAGAATTCCCTGGCCTGCTTCAGTGCGCATGCCCACATATGAGGGACCCCCTGCTGAATCTGAAACACGTCCCCCCACGACACTTCACACATGCCTAAATCATGTGCGGCAGCAATGTTTGTTATTATCTACCTGAACAGCCCATGTTTTGTGGAGTAATTCGAACATTTGACTGGAAATGAGGCGAACAGACAGAGAAATTCCCTCACTGCAAAACAAAATTTGGCATCTTTATGTCCCCCAAACGTCAGGGTCCTGGGGTTAGTTTAGCATGAACTCCCGGGTCTTTGAGAGGAGCGCTTATGTGTGCAGTCCTTTGTCATGCACACACATACTGGAGCCTGTATTGGGCTTTATGGGTGGTAGAGTTATGACCCCTGTCCAGAGTATGGGGGATGCTGTCGTTCCAGGCCACTATGAGGCTATTGTGCACCATGTAACAGAACTTCATAAACGACTGGTTTGGAGCACACTACATAGGCCACAACTCTGTCCACCCCACAACTAATGCCCTTTTCTTGAATAAGTTTTTAACTAATGCATTCTGGGATTGCCTTCTCCTTGAAAAACTGGGTAAAATCAACCATTTTAAATTAAATTTCACTATTTTCAAGCAGGACTTTTCAGAATTGAATGAGATATGATTTATATTTAGAATCAGCATTTCTCTCAACTTTTCCACCACCAGGTTTTTAACTAATGCATTCTGGGATTGCCTTCTCCTTGAAGGAAACCCACAAAGACGTACCTTAGTTTTGGGACAAAATGTTGTATATTAGAAGGCAACATAATTACGTTACCTAGCTGTTGGAACAGGATGGATGTCCCTTAAAATGGTGTCCAGGTAGGGAGCTCACTATGTTCTGGAACACAGAGCACTTTTTTTTATAGCGCTTTCTTTATGATATTTGAAAAAAGTCACTGTGACTTGGAGGTCAGTGTTAAATGGCCATCTACCCCCTGCATATTTTGGAGGGTCTAATTACATTGCAGATAGGATAATGAAACTGCTGTTTTGTGCATAACTTGGTCCAATGGATGTAAATTTTTGGATCTAATAATAAACCAGGGAAATGTTCATGAATTGAAGTCTCTGTTTGTAAGATACAGGCATGTGACTTTTACTGCATATAAAAAACAACTCTGTATGACAAAGCACAAGGTGCTGATTCTGTAAGACCACTGGGTATTGCTTTGTTTTGATATAAAACTGTTTATATATATAAATTAATACACATTAAACTGATCAAGTGACATTATAATGTTACAAAAAAAAAGTCAAATAAATACTGCTCTTTTGAACGCTCTACTAATCAAAGAATCCTGAAAGGTATAATGCTTTTCACAAAAATATGAATCAGCACAACTGTTTTCAGCAGTGATAATCAATGTTTCTTGAGCATCAAATCAGCATATTAGAATGATTTCTGAAGGATCATGTGACACACTGAAGACTGGAGTAATGATGCTGAAAATTCAGCTTTGATCACAGGAATAAAATACATTAAAAACAATACTCAAATAGAAAACAGTTATTTTAAATATTTCTTATTTATTTTTTAAATATTTCACAAATATTTCAACATCACAGTTTTTACTGTATTTTTTTATCATTTTAATATTTCATGACTTAAACTTTAACATATAACTCATCTCACACTAGCAACCACATACCAATGCCCCAAAATCCACACTAAGAAACCCTTAGCAACACCTGTGTCAACTTTGAGCAGTTTCATGTTCAATAATCCTCATACCCATCATCCACTGCATTCGCCTTATTACAGTAATGTGTTGAGCCGACAGAAGATGACTAAAGAAAGATTAGATGAAACCGAGGTATTCAGACTCACTCCGTTTCCATGGCAACACACACACACACACACACACACACACACACACACCTGGGTAGGAGATATCAGAAGGAGTTTACATAACAGAGCTCCTACACAGCTTACAGAAATCTGCCACATTTAAATCTCTCCATGTGCTACACTCTCTATATCCATATGTGAGTGTTCTATTCTAAGAAGCTGCATGTAATTTACATAACTCAAAGTAGGCTGTTGAAAAGTATAAACAGGCAGCTTGCAATGTCTAATAACTAACTTCTATCCATAACCAAATGGAAATAAGTACATTCTAAAGACCTTTTAAATATAATTGTGCATTAATCATGTTGGGTCATATGAGGATGTTGTTCAGTGTCCTGCGTGTGCTCTAATGAGCTGATAACATTCATGGCCTCTCTGTGCTCTCAGTCACCTTGGCAACTCCTGACAGACCTCAGCACGCCTCGCAGAGGGACAGCGGCGAGCTAACAAATACAAATCAGCTGCTCCTCCGAAACAAGTCAAGCCAGACAGACACATCAACCTCTAGAGTAGATCAGACAGTTAGTCATCTGGCACAGAGGAAACATGCACAGAAAACACTGCAATGACAACATAAACCTTATTCAGGGGAGTAAATCTCATTTCAAATTTGATGAGCAAGAGAAACAAGACATTTTCTTCACAGTATTGATTGTAACAATATTTCCGAACCAAGTGGGACACAATCTACTCCTGTAAAACTGGGTTTCTGTCTTAACCAGCCGGAGCCCAGGAAAGCAGATGTTTTGTTGTTAGCTTGGTAGAGTCTGGTATAAATACAGATTTAACTTTCGATTCCTTATCACACACTCTCAGTGTGATTCTGAATCATCTGGGTATACTGTATTCCTGTTTTAATGTCCATTATGCTTTTATGAATAGACGATGTCTTTGCTAATGCTGTGAATTATACAGGACAGTGTTGCAGACTGATTCAAATCATTAACTATTATCTTTTTAACTAAAGTAGTCACGCTTATGTTTTGGATTCATTTGTTCATATGTCATTTGTTTGTGAATCTGATGACACTGAATGCACAGTATATTTATTTTACTAATAACAGCAAGTCGTTTTTTTTTATTATTTCTTTTTATTTCCATTATGTGTTTTTTTATTGTAGCACATTTAAAACAGACAATTCAGTGTCACGTGGTCCTTCAGAAATCCTTCTAATATTCTGATTTGGTGCACATGAAACATTTATTATTATCAATGGTAAAAACAGTTGTGCTGCTTCATACTTCAGCGGCAAGACTTTTTTAGGATTCTTTGATGAAATGAAAGTTAAAAAGAACAGCATGTGTTTGAAACAGAAACAGTTTATAAAATTACAAATGCCTTTGCTGTCAATTTTGATCAATTTAGCAAGTCCTTGATGAATAAAAGTTAATTTCTTTCAAGAAAAAAAAATCTTACTGACCCCACAATTTTGAACAGTAGTGTATAAATTAAAAATATATATATTTTCAATAGTTAAGTTTCATTAAAATATGATATATTAACCTTTTTCAATATCAGCAAACATGTATGACATTCGATACAGACTGCAAACTGAAATCTGCAATATGGAAGGTGCTGCACAAATACATTTTCATGCTACTACCAAAAATAGGCATAAAAAGATCATATTTGGGATTTTAAGAAATAATATCAAGATCATTCAAATTAGGATTAATGAGAAAATCAATACTGTTTGGTGTTTCTTTGGCATTGTGCTGAGCAATATCCAAAAATCCTTAGTAATTATAAAAAATGCACAGTAAAAAAATAATTTCTGAAAGTTGTAAATGAAGCAAAGATTACTAGAGCATGTTTAATAAGAAATACTATTTCAGTTTTTCTATTTCAAAATTTTACTTTTAATTTAAAGTTTTACTTGCTGTATATTTGTAATTATTTGTGGAATTTCTGAGTGAAAATTGTTTCTACGCCATTTTTTTAGGGTGTATTCACACCAGGAAAGTCCTCTATTTCACTTGCTTTGGTCCGGACCAAATACAACGTTGATTTTTCTTTTGTTTGGTGTGGTTCACTTTCACACTGCCCTTTTTGCAAGTGAACCAGAAATTGTAAACAAAATAGGGCTGAGTAAAAAATATTGATATCTCGATTTTAATCGATTCTCATTTTTACGAAACGATATAGATTCTTAAATCCCAAGAATCGATTAGTCTTGCCTGTTTTCAGTTAATGGATGGAACATTAAAGGGCACTTCCCATCCAATAAATCGCAATAAGCATTGTGCGTTGGTACTTTAAATATGAAACAAAGTCTCAGATTTCAATTTATGTCTATTGTATTGCAGTATTCAAACAATAAATGTCGTTTTGGCGCTGTTAAATGTGGAGTGACAGATCGCTGTAGCGCCTCAGTTCAACAGACGCGGCAGAGCGAGGCGCACGTGAACTAATCATCTCCTCCACATTAAACCAGTTTCAGCACAAAATAAACATGACTAAACATCCGAAGGTAAGTTAAAAGAAAGAGTACAACAATCCGTATCCTGTCTCATGTAATCGCGCAATCAGTGTTTCAGCCGCGCAAAGACGTCAATATAACGGCTTGTAAACAATTCATGTAATGTCACATTTACCTCAGAAAGCATATTTGGTGACCATAAACTCGACAGTCATCCAGAAAAATAAACTGTAGAGAGGAGCATTTTGCTAAATATATGCACCATATAACATTCATTTAAATTTTTACCGTTCTTTATTGCTTTATTTATGTTTGAATAAATCCGTCCAAGTTTTTATGACAGCCACTATTTAAATGTGTATATTTAAAAAAACTAACTGAAGTAATTGTAACTTAATTATTATAAAAACTTAATTAAGTGCAATTTAAGCAGTTTTACAGCACAAATCAGTCAATTTTAACCTTCAATATTATAATGTAGTACTAACTGACTCTCATGTATATTTTACAGCATTAGTTGAGAGATTTTTTTTCCTTAAGAAAATTTGGCATGTACTGTACCTGATATGTATCCAAAATAATCGATATTGAATCGAATCGAATCGCAAGCTTGTGAATGAGAATCGAATCGTGAAATTTGTGTCAAAACCCAGCCCTAAAACAAAACCACACGTGTGCCTAAGGTCATCCTCTCAAGCGTACCAGAGTTCGTTTGGAACCTCTTCAGCTGGGTCTCGGTGCGGTTGTTTGGTCCGCACCCGAGTGTGATTGCTGTATTCACACCTGCCCAAAAGATCCGC
>NW_015537979.1:1024328-1024694 GCF_001515605.1 Sinocyclocheilus anshuiensis | reverse complement strand
GGCTAGCCTGTTTTCAGTTAATGGACGGAACATTGAAGGGCACCTCCCATCCAATAAATCGCAATAAGCATTTTGCTTTGGTACTTTTAATATGAAATAAAGTCTCAGATTTCAATTTATGTCTATTGTATTGCAGTATTCAAACAATAAATGTCGTTTTGGCGCTGTTAAATGTGGAGTGACAGATCGCTGTAGCGCCTCAACGCGGCAGACGCGGCAGAGCGAGGCGCACGTGAACTAATCATCTCCTCCACATTAAACCAGTTTCAGCACATGACTAAAAGCCAGTGTTGACATTTGAAATCACCAAAACAAACACGCCCCTACCCCAAAAGGGTCTCGCCCCTATTTTGATAGCTCCGCCCC
>NW_015537979.1:1016417-1023889 GCF_001515605.1 Sinocyclocheilus anshuiensis | reverse complement strand
GAATCGAATCGAATCGCAAGCTTGTGAATGAGAATCGAATCGTGAAATTTGTGTCAAAACCCAGCCCTAAAACAAAACCACACGTGTGCCTAAGGTCATCCTCTCAAGCGTACCAGAGTTCGTTTGGAACCTCTTCAGCTGGGTCTCGGTGCGGTTGTTTGGTCCGCACCCGAGTGTGATTGCTGTATTCACACCTGCCCAAAAGATCCGCTCCAAGGGGGGAAACAAACTTGAGTTTGATTCAATCGAACCAAACAAGATAGGTGTGAATACACCCTTAGTGTGTTTTGCTTGGCTGCATCACAATGCATTTCTGCTGGAAAACACATGAAGGCTTGTTATTGTCTTCATTCAAGCAAAACATATTCATTTTGGGTTATGTTAGATCATAAATGTGATCTGCTGAAGTAGGATACATATTTGATCTGAAGTGGTGTCAAACGCAAGGTGAAGTACTTTCAGATGTGAGCTGCCGGATTGTGAACTTTCTCACTTCGCAGCGATTCCCCATCAGACTAAACCAACAGGGCAGGTTAAGAGAGGCCAACATCAAAGCTCCGCTGACAGCTTAAACAAACACATCTCATTTCCTCGGTAATTTCCCAGTTTTGTGTTCACACATAAACATACACACACGCATTTAACACTACATCTGCAACAATGAGCTGTCCTCTCCACACAGCTACAGCTAGCAGAATGAAGGCTGCGTTCGGCAACATCAGATGTTGTGACAGTGAACATGAGACCCTCGGGGGACACAGCCAGCTCTGATGAGGACCTGAAGATGGCACATATGGCTCCAAAATGAGACCCTCAGCTGATTGTGACATGACTGCTCTTTGGGGGGCCTCAGGCTGACAATGAATCAGCCAATTAAATCTTTCACAATTCGACTCGTAGGAGAATAAAAGCACTTAGTCATTGCTAAAAAGACCTCCATGTGTAAAACATTTTAAGAATAAATCATAGATCATTTTAAGAATTGTGCAGCTTTTATTAGACATTATTAATATAAGGAGTTCTGCAACAACATTCAATTATTATAATTTTTACATTTTTTAAATAAAATATTAAATTATATAAAATACACACTACCTTCAAAAGTTTAGGGATGGTATTTATTACATTTTTTTCTTCTTTTTATTGAAATAAGTCACTTATGCTCACCAAGGCTCCATTTATTTGATTAAAAAAAATCTGTAAAAACAGTAATATTGTGAAATATTATTACAGTTTAAAATAACTGTTTTCTACTTAAATATTTTTAAAATTGTAATTTATTTCTGATGTAAAGCTCTATTTTCAGCATCATTACTCCAGTCTTCAGTGTCACACGATCCTTCAGAAATCATTGTAATATGCTGATTTGTTGCTGAAGAAACATTTCTCATTATTATCAATGATGAAAAAGTCGTGCTGCTTCATATTTTTTTTTATGGAAAACACAAAATATTTTCAGGATCATTTGATGAACAGAAAGACCAAAAGAAAATCACTTGTTTGAGGAAAAAAAAAGCATTATAAAAATCTTTATTGTCACTTTTGATCAATTTAAAGCACCCTTTTTGAATAAAAGTATTAATTTAGTAATAATAAAATTAGTCATTTTTAATTTCTTAATTAACAACTTGGTGAACCCAAACTTTTGAATGGTAGTGTATAAATTACATAATAATGTTTTCAATAGTTCATGTACACTAAAATACAATCTAGTAAACATTTCACATATATCAGCAAACAGCAAAAAAGTAACAAACGCTTACCCGTTGGCTAGGTCGTCATCATCGACGTCTACATCGTCGTCATCCTCTTCTTCTGGTTGGCTCTTGCCCGTCAGGTTGCTGTCGCTGAGGTAACCAGACTTGAGGTCCGCCAGGTCATCGTCCGCGGCGTCCAGGCCCTCGATGAGCTGGATGTGCTGCAGGTGGCTGGTCTGCGTTGTTGCTCGGATGGGCAGCGAGTGGGTGGAGACCCCGGAGGAGGGGGCGTCACCAGCCTGCAGCCGAGGGCTGGACCGGCTTTGGCGCCAGGAGAGAGGGGAGGAACGGTTGGACAAGCTAGAGATGCTGCGGGCGTTAGTCTCATCGCTGTCGTAGCACATGCTGCTCTCAATACAGCTGAAAGATTAGAAAAAAAGGTGGTTAAAGGATTAGTTCACTTCCAGAATAATTTTTTTTTTTTTCCCTAATCCTTTAATTCTAAAGCATGTTGTTAAAGCAGTGTTGTTTTAGGTTTTTTTTTTTTTTTTAATGTTTTTATTTTTAAATTTTCCATTTTCATTTAAATTTTAATTTTAGTAGTTTTATAAAATGTCTATATAGTTTTTTTTGTTGTTGTTATTTTAGTACATCATTAAACTAAATTAAAATGAGAAATGTTGGCGACTAGCTAAAAAAAAAAAGTGTTTAATATTTTTTATTTTAGGTTTAGTTAACTATAATAACCCTGCACTGGAGTGATGGTTATCGTAGATATGTATGTTTGAAGCTTGATGTGCTCATATTACCAAAATTTCTGCTAAATTTTACAGGCAAAAATGGTCCATTCTCTACTGTCAACAGTGTAGCTACTGTATGTACGAAGCACAGCTCACACAGAAGTCAATATCAAACCAAGCAGCTTTTGTTTGTCAAAACACGTGATGAATCTGTGTAACCAACTTGAACCCATTGCGAAATCTGTGTGTGGAAATCGTTCACCTTCCTACGAAAGTTCCTGTCGCATGGATTCCTCTTGAAACGACCAGATTTCACCTGCGAAAATGTATCGAACAATTGTAAATGTGCACCTTTAAAACGTTTTCGTTTTGAATTCGTAAGCGAATTCATAATTATAATATGTTAAGACATGCACTCCGAATGCTGTGTTCATGTAATGTTGGAATTACTGTAATTATTGTTTCTCAATAGCAAAAATGTGAATTGTATTGAATATTGAATTGAATTGCAAGTGACAAACAAAAAGTACTGAAAATATATGACTCATTTTCTCATTTCACCCACCACTGGCAGGTGTAGCAAAAACTTGAAGGGGTCATATGGTGAGATTTCAAGTTTTCCTTTCTCTTTGGAGTGTTACAAGCTGGTTGTGAATAGATAAGATCCCTAAAGTTGCAAAGACTAAAGTCTCAAACCCAAAGAGATATTCTTTATAAAAGTTAAGACTCGTCCACGCCCTCCTAAAACGCCTCGTTTAAACACGCCCCCACATGTCTACGTCACTGTGTGGGAAGATTTGCATAACGCCGCCCAAATGTTCACGCAAAGAAAGAAGGCGTAACTTTTATTCTCGCTGTAATATTGTTGCTGCCGCCGCCGCCATGTCGTGGACACGCTGTGTGTTTTGTTGTGAAAGCGAAAATACTTTGTTTGGTCTTCCAAAAGAGGACACAACTAGAAATCAGTGGTTAAGTTGTATTTACAACACTGTTCCAGAACACTTCAACCCAAATATTCAGATGTGTGCAGCGCATTTTACGGAGGACAAGGACTGTTTCCTGAACCAGTAGCCTACAATGCCGGTGTTCTGGTGAAATCAGTTCCCCGTTTCCCCTTCGGCGCGCATGCTGACCCTATACAGTCTATGATGCTGACAAATAATGCTGACTCACAGCCTGTAAGTACGTTTTCATATTTAAAGGATTTGCCACTGATGATTCAAACGCGAGTTCTGAGCAGTGTAGAGTAGCGCTTGTTGTTTGTCATTTCTCCGATCACAAATGCAGACATGGTTTTATGTTTACGCGGCGCGATGCAACGCAATGCGTAAAAAGACTGTATAAGTCATTATAATCAGTAATTATGTCCCCACTGGATGCTACAAATGCCTCGTTTGTAATGGGTTTTATTGGTTTTGTCTCGTCGCGCCGGGACATGGCATCACAGTATGGTAAGGGGCATAACATTTCCGTCACACACTTGAGGTATTCGGCCAATCACAACGCACTGGATAGCTGGCCAATCAGAGCACACCTCGCTTTTCAGAACGATGAGCTTTGTAAAAATCGACGCGTTTCAGAAAGGCGGGGCATAGAGGAGCAACAATAATGTACAGTATGTGGAAAATAATGTTTTTTTAACCTTAAACCGCATAAACACATTTCATCACACCAAATACACAAAATAATGTTCTTTTTTAGCAATGTCATATGACCCCTTTAATTTTGGACTCTGCCTTGTCAGGTTTTCAGCCTGGAATTAACATGAGAAAACCTCTTTAACTCCACAGAGATGCTTCTGAGAGTGCAGGCAAACTCATTCGTCATAGTGGATATAACTGTCAGCTTTCATCAACACATCACGAAACTCATCTCAGTCTTACACATTTTGTGGATGTATGTCTATGCTGTCTCTGGTAGGTGATACATCATCCGTGGGGATTTTAAGGTAAAACATGTCTTGAGGATGTTCAATTTCCTTCATGCCTCACACACCCATTTCATCAACACATCACAAAACTCATCTCAGTCTCACACATCTTGTGGATGTATGTCTATGTAGTCTCTGGTAAGTGATACATCACCCGTGGGGATTTGAAGGTAAAACATGTCTGAGGATGTTTAATTTCCTTCATGCCTGCTCTACACGCCGCTCAAGCTTTCTACAGGAAGTCAGTCGTGCACACGGTGACCCCTCGGGTGCCTTTCTCTGATTTTAAAATAGTAGGTCACGCTTTGGGCAGCTGGAGGAACTGGCTGACCTTCTGCTGATTCAACACCCACCTATCCCAGTCCCAACTAAAGCCCTCATCTGGATAAATTCATATCCTCTTGAGTTGTGCCTGCCCTGCAATGATTTTAATGTTCTTATTAGTTTCCAGGTGTGGCTTTAATGCTTTTAAGACCAGCAGATGGATGGAGATTATTTCCCGCTGACCTTGATCTCAACTTTCAAAGTATAAAAAGCCTTTGAATAAAGTTTGCTCCAAATTAAAAGAACGTTTCAGGTTCAAAACAGATTCTATCTGTGGCACGCTGTCAATTACCACAGAAAATATTTTCAACTCATTCTTCGGCAAATATCGTGTTTACAGTTTGAAAGCAGAAATATGCACTTTTTAGAGAGCATTTATATTAAAGGGGTCATATGATGTGCGATTTCGTTTTAATCCAAATGATGCGTGTGCTAAGTGAGTGAACATCACAGATCACACAACAGAAGTGCGCTCTCTCTCTCTCTCTCTCTCTCTCTCTCTCTCTCCCTCGCTCTCGCGCTCTCTCTCTCGCGCTCCCTCTCTCACTCTCTCTCGCTCTCTCTCTCTCTCGCGCTCTCTCTCTCGCGCTCTCTCTCTCGCTCTCTCTCTTGCTTTTAGTCAACTAAGAGGTAACTAAAGTCTGTGTGCTTTCCTTCAATGGCTTTTTGTTTAGAGTCACAGTGTCGTGCTTTATTGTTTGGT
The DNA here is from genome assembly GCF_001515605.1 of Sinocyclocheilus anshuiensis. Taxonomy (NCBI): domain Eukaryota; kingdom Metazoa; phylum Chordata; class Actinopteri; order Cypriniformes; family Cyprinidae; genus Sinocyclocheilus; species Sinocyclocheilus anshuiensis. The sequence continues at coordinate 1,018,495 of NW_015537979.1, read as the reverse complement.
GGATATTGCACTTTGTGGTCATTTTAATCACTTTTTTTCTTACAGTGACCTTTTAAAATGGGCGTACACTGGTGTGAGATTGTAGGAGGTCTGTTCAGGTTGTAATAACTGCGAGTAGAGAACAATAACAGACTTTTTCCCAGTCCTCTCCAGGCCCTTTGTAAACGTCGGCACAAGATAATCACAAGCTGATTTTATTAACATGTCTCTCGGGGGTCATGTGGGGTAAAACTAAAGATAGATTTTGTACTCACAAGGCCTTGTAAACCTTACTGTGCTGTTTGAATTTGAGCAGAACTTTAGACAAAAGATGTTCATGTAAGATGTGAGTTTTTGGTTTTTAGTAAATATTTTGGAAAATAATATGTATGTTTTATTTATTCAAATTAAATTGAGGCTTATCATATTTATCAGCATTATGTTAGCCATTTGCCAGCTTTTTCTCTACAATTTAGAAACATAGTTAGTGTTCACAGATACGAATAGTTGACTTTGATGATCTGATCTACAGTATTTATGAATGTTACACACAAAGAACCCTAAAAACATATCATGGTTTCTAGAAAAATGCAGCAGCTCAACAGTTTTTAACATTGATAATAATATGAAATGTTAATTGGAAAAATATTTCACAATATTACTGTTATATTGTATTTTTCATCAAACTTTTGTGTGTTTGTGTGTGTTTCTGTACACAGATATGCATTAGAAATACTCCCATGGCCTTTGATAGGAGATCAATAGTAGTGACACATACCTGAATAATTTTATATCACACATGAAGATGCAGCAATGGCCGCTGGGTTAATGTTATTCTTCTTGACTTCAAAATGTACTAATTTTGAAGTGTTCAAAAATTATATTAATTTTGAAGTATGAATACAAAACTCAAACAAAAGAAACTAAAAGGCATTGTTTCAGCTTTCTGAGCGCTTCTCCTGGCTTTCACAAGAGTTTTTCCTTACTGTAACTCATTGCAAAAGCATTTCAAGTAAGAAGACAAAGGAAAAATAGGGGGAAAAAAGTCCCAGGTAGGATAAAGTAACAGTTTGGCTTGGCAGTAGTGCCTCTTAGCCTTATTTAGCCTTAAATTTGTACTTATGAGCAGCAATCTGGCTTTACTTTGTTCCCAGCTGGAAGCTATATATATATATATATATATGTTGTCATGCCATATGTCAGTAAAAACTAATTTTCCTGTCCTGTCAGCTGTTATACTGTGCTCGTAGCACGTGCTCTTCAATTGCATGCACAAATGCGGCAGCGTGCACTGTATATAATTTCATATTAAAGCGCAAATTAAACTACAAGCATGCAATGTCGTAGTTATGTTGTCAGATAAGCCATGAAGTTACCAAAAAGGCGATCAAAGCTGCCTTAAAACTGTGCATGCATGTAAGTATTTGTTATATATGAGTCACATTTAAGAACATATCTCTGAAATGCAGTGGTTTTCAAAACTGTCCTGGAGCAGCCCAGCACTGCCTCTCTCATCTAACACTCCCAATTCAACTGAAGTGAGTCAGAAAAGGTAAAGAGTGAGAAAATACGATGCGTGTCAGATCCGCGTAATGTTCAGCAGTGGCAGCACTTAAAGCAGTCAAAATAACCTAATAACCAGCTGCTGTGATGCCTGTTAATCAAAGAACAAAAGAAACGAGAGGAAATCAATATTCATCTGTATTTAATTCATCTGTATTTAATTTAGAATTTAGTGTTTGATAACTTTATTCAATTTCTGTATATTTCCTACTTGCTGAAGGGCACAGGTAGCTAAAATTTATTATAATGGGTTTATTTGAAGATTGTTTTAAGTTCACTTAGAAGTCATTTTTAAAAGTCTAATAAATGTTAAAACTGATAGCTCTCAATATTACTGTAATGTTGGATGGCGTTTAAACAATTTCCTGTAGAGACATCAGTAGTAGTGGTATCAGTAATGCCTTCAGTCATAAAAAAAAAAAAAAATCATTAAACAAATATAAAAAATACACTGTCTTTATGTCGTTTCTACATTCATTTGAAGATTGAATGTGAAATTATTGCAATATAAAAGTATATTTAAAAACATTAAGTTA
>NW_015537979.1:1007473-1009597 GCF_001515605.1 Sinocyclocheilus anshuiensis | reverse complement strand
TTTTTTAAAGATCATTATTTTGTTTATTTGGTGTAACAGAATATGTTGACATGTTTTAATGTTCAAAAAACACATTATTTTTCAAGTACTGTACATTATTGTAGGTCCTCTATGCCCCGCCTCTCTCAAATGCTTCGTTTTCTACAAAGTCCCTCCTTTCGACAAGTGCAGTCTGCTCTGATTGGCCAGCTGACCCAGTGCATTTTGATTGGCCGAACACCGCAAGCACTCTTCGGAAATGTAATGCCTCTTACCATAATCGCGAGCTTCATCTTTCAAAATAAATGTAAAGACAGAGCCCGAAAGGGGAACAGAGTTGCGTGACCGACACAGTGATGAAGCTGGTATGTGTTTGCAGTACACAAGCCACGGTTAAGACAGCTGACTTTACTGTGATGTGACGCTGTCTCTCTCTCTCTCTCTCTCTCACACACACACATACGCACGCGTACACGCACACACACACGATGCGCAAAACTCCGCATTTGAACAGTCAATAGCAAATACTTAAAACTGATAACAAAACAGTAGCTGATTCAGAAGCGCCAGATTGTCATAGCAAAGTCAGAATTACCTCCTCTCCTAGGTTCACGAAACGGTCGTCCATAAAATGCATTGCTGTTCTGTTGTAAGTAATCTTAAAGATTCCTAAATGCATCTACTTTCGGAAGGCCAAATAAAGTGCTTTTGCTTTCGCCTAGAAACACACAGCGTCTCCCTGACATGGCTGCTTCAACACTAACTGCGGTTACTGAAACCACGCCTTCTTTCTTTGCGTGCACATTTGGGTGGCATTACGCAAATATTTCCACATAGTGAGGTAGATATGTGGGGGCGTGTTAGAACGAGCCGTTTTAGGGGGGCGTGGCAGAGTCTTAACTTTGATAAAGAATATCTCTTTGGTTTTGAGACTTTAGTCTTTGCAACTTCAGGGATCTTATCTATGCACAATCAGCTTGTAACACTCCAAAGAGAAAGGAAAACTTGAAATCGCATCATATGACCCCTTTAAACTAATTCTTTAGTACAAAAACATTTCGCAGCAGGACCACCATTCTAGGCGAGTGAACGTTTAGTTATGTGGCATAATATACCTTTGGCTGAATGTTTAACTATGTAAACGTATGGATTGACTGTCATATGCAGAGGACACACGTTTTATGCAGGTAAAGTAATTGAATCACTTTTCTCTTGAAAAAAAAGTTAGGGATTAGTCTTTTTTTTACAGTTTATTTTGATGTAATAGCATTACATGCTGTATAGACTATAGAACAATTCTATATGAAACAAAAGTGGATTTAACATCAAAATATAATGTCTAATGTTAAAATGCATGTTTTTAAGAACCTTATGCAACCTTTTAAATACTTTGGTCAGTTCAAGAATACTTTATGCAATTTTATACTATTTGAAAGACGTGAAAGTAGAATTAATTTGAAAGAATTAAAAGCTGTTTCATGTCTATCCTTCTATTGTTCAATTGATCGAGGCTGATATGGGATTTAGAAAGTAATTTGTAATAATGCAATACTTTTTAGATAGAGTATTTAATATCTAATTGCACTGTTGAAGATGTAATTAGTAGCTAGTAATTAATTACTTTTATAGAGTAATTTACTAAACACTGGCTACAAATGCCTCTCTAACAGCTGGTCCGTGCAATTAAATATGTGTAACACATTAAAAGACATGACAAATGACAAATGTGTATTTGCTGAATGCTGACACTATATACTATTTAATTAAATAACTTATGAGACAAAACTGTTAAAGGGGTCATATGATGCGATTTCAATTTTTCCTTTCTCTTTGGAGTGTTACAAGCTCTTGGTGCATAAAGAAGATCTGTAAAGTTGCAAAGACTAAAGTCTCAAATCCAAAGAGATATTCTTTATAAAAGTTAAGAGTTAACCACGCCTACCTAAAACGGCTCATTCTAACACGCCCCCACATACCTACATCACTATGTGGGAAGATTTACATAACGCCGCCCAAATGTTCACGTAAAGAAGGCGTAACTTTTATTCTCACTGTAGTATTGTTGCCGCTGCCACCATGTCGTGAAGACGCTGTGTGCTTCGTTGTGAAAGCGAAACTACTTTGTTTGGTCTTCCAAAAGAGGAC
>NW_015537979.1:994886-1007364 GCF_001515605.1 Sinocyclocheilus anshuiensis | reverse complement strand
TATTTACAACACTGTTCCAGAACAGTTCAACCCAAATATTCAGATGTGTGCAGCACATTTTATTGAGGACTGTTTCCTGATCCTGGGAGAGTAGACTACAATGCCGGCAGTTCTGACTCACAGTCTGTAAGTAGGTTTTCATTTAAAGGTTTTGCCACTGATGATTCAAACGCGACTTTTGGGCAGTAGAGTAGCACTTGTTGTTTGTCATTTCTACGATCACAATAATGTGTTTTTTTTACTTTAAACCGCATAAACACATCTCATTACACCAAATACACAAAATAATGTTCTTTTTAGCAGCATCATATGCCCCCTTTAAAGACAACTAACTAATGAAGTCGGAGACAGGAGCTCTGCTGCATCTCAGCGCATTTCAAAACAAAAGTCCCAGTGCTGTCACTTCCAACGCTTAACAGTAAACAGAAAAATGCTCCAAATAATTTAAAAATAGCAAATATTGGTCAATATATCATATATCAAAGTCACAAACTTCTGGAGGGTCCTGCACCAGCAGACTAGCTACCTTTGGGAATGCTAACAGATAACTTAATGCTATATAGTCATAATTGGTATTTACATTTATGCATTTGGCAGATGCTTTTATCCAAAGTGGCTTACATTGCATTCAACATATACAACATTGGTGTTGTTAGCGTCATGCTCTACTTTTCAAGTTATAAAACGCTACCGACTGATCTACAGGAATGCAACTGACAGCATGTCACATCGTCTCACTTGTTTTGAACTCGAAGCACTTGAATACCCACAATGCACTGAATATTTGCAGTTATCACAGATTTATGTAGAAATTTTATACAAACAGCAAAGGGCTGAGAAAAATGTTAATAGAAAAGAAGACAATGGCTTTCAGAGCATTTACGTGAATGTGAATTATCCTTTGATAAAATGGCAGGCGCTTCTGTTTGCCTGAATTTTGTGCTGAATAATAATAATGACGGCTAAATGACAGTGATTATTGTTCCTTTTATCCTTCAACTGGGCCCTTCTGAGAACACTTCAATCAGAGGAGGATAACATATGACAAATCAAGAAAGTTACCATTGTTATGCATCATAAAGCACTATAATGCCACACAAAACACTGACATACAGTATGTCTATTATAGAGTTTGGGCTCAGCACATTACCGACTCTCTCTACAGGGGCATTAGTGTTTATGTGCAGAAGATGCATTAAATCAGGCCAATTATGTTAAGCTTTTAATAGAATGACTTTAAAGCTGCTGAGGCAGAGTAATTTTATACTAGGAGGCAGTGCTAAAATTACACAGACACACTCAGGCTAAGTGAAAGACAGAGAGCTAAGATATACTCCGATGATGGATCTCTTATGGTTCATCTGTTCTTGTCTGGCAGAAGAGCTGGATTTGAACTCACATTGCCTGTATGAGCACCACGGCTCAATGCGTCAGAGCACCTGCGTCCACCACTAAGCCACGGCTCTCACAGCTGTTACACAACATATTTAGTGTTTCGTTTGCAGGAATGGACTCTCTCTAGGCCTGTTGGTTTATAATGCACCATTAACAGCTTCCTCGAGTGACTTCCTCTGGTTGAAGGAGCGCTTTCTGCTTCTTTAAACAATACTCTAGCAAAAACATTGCCAGTAGCTCTGGTTTCCAAAACACTAACACAACATACTGTGTGAGGTCTAGCAGGGGTTTGCAGTTGTGGCTTTCTAATGAGAGGCTAATCCATCCTTTTGCTGTAGGGTTTGCATCTGTGTTTGTAAGCCTTGGACAGCAGGAAACAACAGGCGGAGGTGCTGATGTGAGAAGGACACAGAAACATCTGCTGCTCTAGTCCACGACTGCTGACTTCCTTTGCTGATGTTTTGCATTCACTTGGAAATATGTAATATTCCTCCGAATGACATTTGACAATGACAGTAAGGACAGACATTTTCATTTGCTTTTTCTTTTTTAGGAATGCACTGACATTAAACTATTAAATTCATTATAATTATACTGTTAATATTAAACTATTAAAATACATTATTTTACTATTTTTATTTATTCTAAATTTCTAATTCTATCAATTAGATCACAACATTATAACATTACAGTATGAGAAAAGGATATTCAGTTTAAGTTTTGGTAATTGTTTTCTTCATTTGAGTAACCTCAAATGTGCACTAAATTACACAATCTAAAAAAAAAAAAAAAAATCTAAACCCAAAAAAGGATAATTGAGCACTATTAAATACCCAAAATCAGCCATTATATCCAATTAATGACTAATATGATAAATTTACAAATCTCTAATATTTCTAATATGAGGTTAAAAATTTTGGCAACCCTAAATTGAATCATAACATTACCAATTTGAGAGATTATTTTATTTTTAAAACCTGATGTGTGATTTCCTAGCACTAAATTAACCAAAAATAAAATAATAAATTAAAAAAATACAGAACAAAACTTCACAATATAAAAAAAACACAAAATAGCAAAACAAAATAAATAAATAAATACATTTTAAAAATCACAAAACAAAAACAAAAAACAACACAAAAGAAAACAACAAAAAAAGCACAAATCAAAAAGTAATGCAAAACAACAACAGGAATAAAACAGTACAAAATAAAAGCACAAAACCAAACAAAAAGCTAAGGGAAAAAAAAAGAAACAAGCACGCACAAATAAACAAATGAAACACGCTGCAGAGTAAGTCCACATTTTAATCTTAACACATGGTAGACTCCATCGCTTTTAAAGGAGAGCTGGACTAGAAGAGTGAGCTCCTGTACCTGTGGCTGAGCTGTGACCCCCGTAAACTGGACATGGTATCTTCCAGGTTCTGCCGGAGGTCAAGGACATTCTGAACGGTACGTTTCCTCTGGGACTCGGGATCTGCAGGAAAGAACAGAGAGGAGACGATGAGTGGCCGGTTAATGCAGGCATTTAGGAGTGATATGGCCATACACAGACAAACACACCCATGCACATTAAGATTTAACACTTTGTGGAGAAGAGCCAACAAAAACATTAATATATAGATGCATGTTATCAAGCCATGGTCCACATTTCCACTCACACACATACAGTATCTCAGTTTTCAGGAAGAACACACAAATGCCTTTCTCTCGCGCTGTAAGAGTGCAGAGTAATGAAGCAGTGGAATATGACGATTCAGCAAGTAGGCAGCATTTCAGGCAGTACTAGAATTAATTAAACATTACATTTCCAGCCTGCCAAGATGCCACAACCTCTTTGAGCTACTGTACTAGCAAGCTCACTTAAACAGGACTTTAGTATTTATAAAAGGTCTCCTTTCAGTTTAATTGCTTGCTTTATTTAGGCAAATGTGCTTATACAGAATTATTTGACATTCAAGCTGTAAAACTGTGGGGAAATGCATTATACATCTTAACTCTGACATGTTGAGGACGGTTTTAAAACTGCTGACAGTAAAAGTGCTGTATTTAGTCTAATCTGCCTCCCACCCTAAAAAAAAAAACATAAAAAAAAAACCAACATGCCGGTCTACTAGTGTCAGATAATAAAACCACATAGTGCAGTTTATAAAGAGGTTCCCCTCTGTTTATCCATTCATCAGTTTGGCTTTACACACAGACTCATATGGAATGAAATAGTAGTGTAACACTTATCAGATACTGCCTACAATTTGTTAAAATTATGTGAAACAGAATTAAATATATGCATTGTTGTCATATGACTTTACTATGTTTAACTTAAGTCATAACAACTTATAATTTTGGAGATAAAAATGTCTTTGTAAAAATGCCTTATCTTTGACAGATAAATAATGAAAAAAAGAGACTCATTAGTTGATATTTCTTAATTTATACAATTAATTTGTCACACTGGTAATTTAATTGAGCACTTTTCACCTCATTATATAAGTTTGTGTAGCCAGACATTTGGCTACAGGCATAAAGTCTGGTCCACACTGAGGTTTATTCTGGCACAAAACATTCATTATTACATCACCCTCAACTGATGATACTGCAGGCATGCAAGTGATAGCATGCTCAAATAATAACACTGCAATCTCAAAAAAGTTTGTAAAAACAATTGAAAAGATTTTGTTGAAAATTTCACATAACTTGCTAACTTTGTTAAATCCAAAATGTCACTGTTTCCTGGTGCATCCGACTCCTAGAAATTGCGTAGAAGTCAACTAATCAGAGAGGAATTAGTGATGCACTGAAATTTTGGCAACTGAAAATATTCGGCCAAAATAGCAAATAAATAAATAAAAATTTAATAAAATAAAAATCAGTTTTAGCCAAAATGGTTTTGAAGGGATTTAATTACTGACCAAAACAGTTAATTACTGACACAACAGGTGAAAGGCCTTTCCACACTGAGCCCGAAAAAGCGAAAAGAATATCGGACGCGATGACGCGCTGGAATAAAACAATAGATTTCTATGGATGCTTCCACATAGACCGCAAACATTCGCGCACCGAAAATGCAAATGTTTTTTTTTTCGAACCAGTCCGACGAATCTTTTCAGTTTCGCAAAGCGAAATCACAGGCCGTCCAATAAGATTTTAGCTAGGATCACGTGACCGGAGCAGCTGCTGTTGCACAAAAGGGTGAGAGTGGTGGCGCTGTTTCGAAAACCAGTGTAAACAAACATCGAAGAAGAGTATCCCGGATAAGAGAAGAGAGTGGATGCTGAGTTCTTGTTATCTTTGGTATTTGAGAACAGATTTATTCTCACATGTTCTTTATACAGAATAACATTTCTATTAATTGTCCACTGAATTATGTGATCTGTAGAGCACCGTCCGTTTTCTTCCACGTGCGCGAGTGTTATGAGTCAGAGTGCGTTAACTCTTTTTCTACACATGAAATATGAAAGCAAATAGACATGATTATGACGATATATTTTCTGTATGTGTTTTGTATGCAGCTCATGGTATTTTTATAGCAATAAAGGATGTTTATGAAAAATATTAGCAGTGTAGCATTATTAAACATACAAAAAGTGCATGTGTCTGCTTATTAATCAAAATCAACTATAGATCACAATCGGAAGTTATTACAAGCACTCAATGATGGTTTAAAGTGGGTAAGCAAATACATTAATAATTACATACATTTTCAAGTGTAGCTTGATGCTAATTGTACTTCTAATTATATTTTAGGATGTAGCCTATTCTTGTAAGCATTATAGATAGTTTGTTTCTGGTGTAGAACCAACTTTGTTTGTCTTAATTTAATGCTGTATATTGAGCAGCGGACAACGTTAAATCAATTTATGAGATACATATCTGAGGAAAAATGCATTGTTGGTCTGCGCCACCTAGCGTGCAGGCGTGAATTAGCAGAAGGCGAACAATCGTTTCGTGGTCGGTGTGAAAGCACCGTTCGTCGGCGATTCGCCTTGCTTTTTCGCATCGCGCTCAGCGTGGAAAGGCCTGAACATGTCAGTGTCGACGGAATTCACCGAAAGCGAAAATCATGTTTTTGGTTGCAATTGGGAAAATCTGTTTGTCTGAAATATCAAGAAGAAGTTTGTTGTCGATAAACTTTACTACAATTGGTTTATCACCTCTGAACAAGACACCCTGAACAGCATCAATTACCCAATTAGCCAGCATTATTCAATTTAGTTCAATTTCATTTTCAGTGTTTCAGTGAAAAATATTTCTGCGCATAACTAACTGGAATTACTTCATACACAATACACTTTCGACAGCCCGAGAATGGTCCATGTCGTCTGAGGAAGACATCGTCCCAAAACCTGATCGCTCACACCATCTTGTATGTTTCCCCTGGGGTGTGTTAATCCTGAATCTTGACCAGTCAGCACAGCAAGACTCCATGCCAAACCCTCAGTAATGACATCCAGACTGGCATTAGTCAAAGTCCTAGTCTTAATTCACTTTAATCTTCACCATAGCAAAATGATTGTGTGTGTTTGTGAGGGTGTGTGTAGTGGATCAGCACAACACATGGAGGTGGCCCATGGCTTTGTGATGAAAATGGAGAACCCCCTCATGCGGCCCCCTGTGGAGTGTCTCTTCATTCAGGCATAATATCATACAATTAGACTCATGAAATACAATGAGTCTCCCAGAGTGGTTCAAATGGGCTGCTCTATAAGTTGGACTGGTAATGAGAGTGGTTTGATTTACAGCTAGTAGTTTGACTTGTACTGTACATAACCGCATCCTTCTATGTTGATTACACAATTATGTTATGCAATGCTTTTGTTGGTCCGATATGAACAGTAAAGACTGAAATGGATTTCAACAAATGTGACAAATGAATGTAGCTTGAAACAGATTTGTTAAAATAGTATTTCATGTAATTTTTTTTTTACATTCACATTTGCTAAATATGATCGGATTCCAATTGGATATGAACAAAAATCTGATTGATTCTTCTAGAAGTATAAACACACAGTCATATCATTGGTGTGTTTGTTTGAGTGTCCAACCAGCTTAACACTGTCTCAACCATTAGTGTAGGTTTTGGACGGGTCTGTCAGTTTGCCTAACCAATGACAGCTTGGAATCCTATTGGTAAACATTTTATTTCATTATTTTAGGCCATTTTTGCCATTCCTTTGGATATTATATAAATCACCATTAATTTAGCAACTCTTGCGTCATAAAAGCAAAGATAAGCTGAATTTAAAGCAGGCTGACCACAATCCCCCATTGACAATATGATAGTGATGGTGTCTACAACAGTCTGTGGCTGAAAGGGCCATTGACTCTCTGTGATAGCACACAGCATTAAGCCATGAGAGGGTAATTACCAGAAAATGGACAGATTTGAGAGAACATGTTGCATTCAATGGACCTTTCACACCCAAAATATGCACAGCGGACTTGCTTCCATTCATCACTGGATTCAGATTTCGTATATGTCACAAAAAAAGCATTTTGAAGCATTACATGAGTCCAAAAACAACATTTGTAACTGTAGCCACTGAGTTTCCTCTCAGTAATATGGAACCGTGTATGGATCGCTCCAGTTGGCAGACGGATACATGTGAATTGTCCTTTTGAGCTCTGGTGTAACGAAAGGAGACTGAGAAGATCATCACACTTCCACCCCCACGCCTACAGACCCCTGCGGGTCAGTCCAGCTGGCCAGTGCTGGAATGACCTATGCAGTGAGAGAGAGGTCATGAACCTATGAGGTGTCCATCACCCTGATGGTTGTAGTCTAAGCATGGCCAGTCTGGCAACACCGCTCAATGCTGCAGTAAAGGCGAGAAACACGCTCACGAAAACATATCACATTGATTTCACCATTAAGCGGTGTGACATATAAGAACTATTGATTTCAGTGGCTTTGGGAATTAGCTCAATACTGAGATGATTGAGTCACTGAACACACAGGAGCGCTGCAGCCATGTGCCGATCAAAGTGGTCAAGCTGTTCATATTTGAAAGGTTATCGCCAGTGGAAAGCAGGAGGGGTGCCTGATAAATATTATTTCAATCATTTGTGGTGTTTGCTTAGAGGTTGAGCAAAGTCTGAACCCTAAATATCAAACTTCAGCACATCCGAAACCCCATTTGTGCCTTTATTAGAATGTGTAGCTTTTTTCAGTGTTTATTAGAGTATAATGACCAGAATTGTTATTTATGTCTTAATTAAAGGCATTTTCTCTGAGAAGGCAAGGGAAGTCGTATTTCCTTTAAAATCTGGATTAGAAAATAATCAAATCAAAAAATAAAATGAGAGGAACTTATTTATCTAAAGCCACATAGTCACTCTCCAACAGACCGGGCTTTACCTCATTTCACACACCACTAATCTCAATGCTTTGAAAGTTATGTTACATAGGTTTTCTGTAACACTGTCTATTTGTGCCAGTGGAAGTAGAACGAGAAGCTCTGTAAAAATCATTTTTGTCCATGTTCAGTCATGCAACCAGGCTGCAATCACCTGTGATCTTTAGTCATATGACTTACAGTGCTGACTGAAGAGCATTAAATAATTAAGCATTTCTCACCAGTGGTGCCCTTCCTGATGCAAATGTCTGCTCTTGGAACCAAAACAGGGATGTATAACACTATATCCTGAAACAAAAGACATCAGCCAGTGTGGAAGGGGGGGCTCCTCTCCAGTCCCTCCGCTGCATCTAATCGATTCCTCGTGGTTGTTAAGCACAGCTCTCGTTTATGGTAATTAAAGCCTTCCCACTACAGGGGTGAGGTTGACGGATAGGTCCAAGACCATCAGACTTCCTGTTTTCCAAATCGGCCCAGGCCCATAGGACCCAGCTGCAACCGGGGCGAGAGAATGAGGAAATTAGGGTTGCAAATTTCACCCCCCGTCGCAAGTACGTTCCCAAGGGGGAAAGCTAATAAATCAAGGCTAGCTGGTTAAATGCGGATGGGGGGGGACTGCAGTACACCTGCCTCCCCCTATTTACACCCTCATCTACTTGTGATGGGGCACAAAGAGAAAGAGTTGAAAGCAGCCGCTACAAGTAATTCAGCCGTTCTCTTCTCTCAGTCTATTCAGGAGTATACAAGTAGATTCACGACTGTCCATGGAAAAGCAGAGACACTGGGATAATTCTAATGGTACATGCTTTGAAAGAAAAAGTGGCATCAGGCCGACGAACAGAGAACCAACAGTAGCTTAGTTGGCGTGTTACAATAATATGTCGTGACGACAAAGGACTGGAAGAATGGAAACTTCTAAAGGAATGGGAGGACTCTACTGTATATTTAGCTCAAAAGAGAACACAATAAAACAAAGGCTGTAAAGTGCGTTGCATTCTAATGGGAAACACTAAACCCACACAAAGAACTTGTCAAATACTTGCATTTGTGTATTCACACCTCATTTAATGGGGTTTAAAAATGACCCTCTATCACAAGACGAAAGATTAACAGTAATCCCATAATTACAGTTAGTGTAAAATCGGGATTTATGAGGCTCTAGAACTTGGACTATGATTTCATGGTCTCTATTGTTTGGAAAAGTTTTGGGACATGCATATAGATCACTGCCCAGTGGATAGCTAGATGTGGTTTAAATATGGTTTCCAAAATGTGGACAACAGTCTCCGTTAAGAAGACAGATCTACCATAGAGAAAGACCTCACACAAAGGGTCAGTTAAATGAGATCACAGATTTTAATGAAAAGTAGTCATGCATGCTAACTCTAATAACCAAATCTTCTGGATCTGCTCCAGATTCTTAGACCTCTAGAGTTTCCCAAAGAGGTGAGAGTCCAAGAGAGATCATGGGGAAAAGTTCCAGTAATTGAAACAGTCTTCAGAACTTCTGAGACGTTGTTGCAGAGAGTCTAACCTAATATTACAACATCTAAAACACTAGATTGTTAAGTGTTTTCATCTCTGAAATGCACTACCAACTTAAAGTACCATCTGAACCCGAGGCTGCCAAAAGACTGACAGTGTCTTCCTAATGAGTAACTGAATAGCCTGTCAATAGAGAAGCTAATAGGGTGAAGACAGATGCTTACTGGAACCATCTTCTGCCTTTCTGAGAATGCTACGAGAGCAAGAAGCGAAATGGACAACGTACATGGACGTCAGAGAGCGCTGACAGCTCTGAGAAGAATTTTTTGGCAGAAATGGGCCACTCTTCTAAGAGGTCTTGTCTGGAAAGAGTATGAAACAAAGCACAGCATGGAGCTCTTGTTGGATCAGTAGGTCTTTACAAATGTTGGTCAATTCCCATCCATTAATGTTTTCATTTTCCATGTTTCATTACCAGAACCAAGGAACAGATGATGTTTAATTGGTTAATTAAGGTATACTGGGTGACAGGGATCTAAATAAGGCCAAATGAATCCCAAAGGGATGTTAATATAGTTTAATGGTGTAGCATTGTGCCATAGAATCATTTGTTGTTACTTTGACAAGCTGGCTGATATTTTATTAACAATACACTGCTATACTCTTAAAATACTCTGAGTAATAATCCATTTCAGACTCATTTGTAGTTTAGGGGAAAAGGTGTAGTTTCCAGCTTCTCCACCACAATTTTGTTTCATTTCCAGTTTACCTTATGACTCTGCGTCTGTGTTTTTCAGTTCTACTCAAGTCAGGGTGCTTAGAAACAAAGTGGTGACCTCGGCAACATGAAAACAGGAAGACACGTACACACGCAAGCACGCCGCATCTGGTGAATGAAGGGACTCTTAAATAACAATAGAGTGTCCTGCAGATGCTTTGGCCAAATGGTAGAAGACACACCGCGGGAAATGAGAAGACGGACTGGAATATCCGCACAAAATTACAATAATATCCTTGGGGGAAAACTACAGAGGAAAGAAAGCTGTGATACTCTGGTCTTATCATGCTGGTGTTGTTTCCAGAAAGTATTATAAGACTTCCTTATCTTGCATCACTTGTGTTGAAATCCCATGACACTTTTCCAGAAGAAAACTGTTTGCAGAATCACGCAAAAGGCCAAACTGAATCAATGAAATAGACCTACTGCCATGACAAATCTGATTTGAAGTTCAGAGGTATTCAGCCAAGAAAGCAAAGGGAATAATTTCTCACAACACAATGACAGGGAAAAATTTTAGGAACATTTAAATATAATAAAGTCAGACACAACTTTATCCACCCTTCTGGACACAAAGTTTGGGCTTCTTACAAATATAACGTCTTTTTTATTGCTACCTTGGGAAAGATGACTTCCTCTTCATGAATGCATCTGTCGTGACAAATGGAAATCCCCCGTCTAAGCTTAATTTTAAGTCGGATAGCTCTCAGAGGACTGCAAGAATCTTTTTAAAACATGTATTGTTGTTGTTGTCTTATAACTTGCAGTCAAAAAAAAAAGTAATTAAATGGTCAAACTAAAAGGAATATTACAGGTTCAATACAAGTCAAAATGACCACATTTGTATCATTTGGGACACTGTTGATTGGAAAATACCATTTTAGACTCATCCCTGATTTTATTACAAAAAAAAAAAAACTGGTTATTCTGAGGCACTTAGAAGTGAAAGTGGATGTGAATGGGACAAATCTGACTGTTTAAACAATCATTTTTACAGTTGTTTTAGGGTCATGGAAACGAAGTTGTGAAATTGTATACAACTTTACACAGAAAAAGTCTGTACATGCTTTCTTCCATCATAAAACACAGTTTATTTCTTGCGTCTGTACTATTGAAACAGTATTTAATAGATTGGCCCCATTCACTCCCATTATAAAAGGCAAGACCAGAGGAAATACATTTTTTGTGGTAATAAACATAATTCAACAAATGTGTTGATTGTGCTTAACTTGTACTTAACTCAAGATCTTTAATGCATTTTTTTCTAAGTTCATATTTCTAAGTGCCATTACTTGACATCTCCTTGCTCAGTGGAAGAGGTGGAAGTGACCATAGAATCATGTTTTTCTATTTTCCCCCCAGGAAACGCTTAGTCCACACCACTCACAACAAAGCAGAAGCAGTCAAGTTTGGTGAGGAATCCCTACATGCTTAGGGGCAGGGAAGTGTGAACTGGGAGAGATGCCCAGACAACTGCAAGGTTTATAAACTAACTGGCGCAGAGAAGCCTCGAACACTACAGCTGCATCTCTTGCAAGCCTCTCAGGAGTTGAGGAGGTCCACCCAGCTGTTGTTGTGCCCAATCACTGCATGTATGACCAGCAGACAGTTTGTCAATAAAGACAGAGTCGTATAAAGAGGTTCATGTGGAACAATGTTTTCTTGCCAAAGATTGAGCACAAGTGTTGCTCAATGTCTTCTGAAGCTCAAGGAGGAAAGAGGTGGTGCAATGCCGTGTGACAAACAAAAACATAACTCTGAAATGACCTCAGGCCAGAGTGATCCCATGACACCATGGAGGGTAAAAGAGACCAGCTGTGGAACTGGAGCGGTGGAATCTCAACTGCTTCTTTCCACTTTAGGGTGAAATGTTTGCTTTTAACAAGGGCTCTCCAGTCTTCTTCTCAATGCAAATATTAAGAGATTTGGCACGTCTGAAATCGGCCAAGGATAGTACACATTCATAGTTGTATTCAACAGAGAGGACACACAAAAAGCCATCTATTATCCTTAATGTTTTAAGAATTCCTCAAATACTCCTGCAGTTTGTAGGAAGACCATGATAAGACAAGCCACTTTTTTTAACACTTATTTGATGACTCAAGAGTATTTTTATTTGCAAAAATCATACAAATTGAATATTTGCTGTGCATTTTTTTTTATTTTTTTTTTAGAAAGAAACATCTTTCAAATAAGTTAAATAGTGCTGCTGTCCGGAAAAAGTTCAGGCCTGGGGTAAGATGAATCAACGAGTGAGGTAAGGTGAGCCAGTTTGAATAAATAAATAAACAAATAAATAAATAAATAAAATAAGTTTAGTGCTGTCAAACGATGAATCAAAATAAAAGTTTTTGTTTACATAATATATGCATGTGAACTGTCTTCATTTATGTATATATATATATATATATAAAAGGATTTAAAATGCATTTTACTCTTCATATTTCATTACAAGAAAATATATG
>NW_015537979.1:983230-994654 GCF_001515605.1 Sinocyclocheilus anshuiensis | reverse complement strand
ATAAATAAACACACACACATATTATATAAACAAAAATTTATTTTGGATGTGATTAATCGCAATTAATCGTTTGACAGCAATAAATATACCATACCATAACATAACATAACATATAACATATAACATATAATAATCCTAGGCAATATCATCAGTTTGAAGTTTTAAGATTTAAAATGGAAACCACCTAGAAACAGCAGTAACTCATTTTACCCTGGTACAGACAGTGTGATGTTAAAAACAGTTTGGATGAGAATAAATCTGAACAAAGCTGCTGGCACTGAAATAATGTATTATTGTAGAAAAAATAGTCAGCGAGGACTTCAAGCAAATCTTCAGAATCGAAATATTCTTCCATTAACAGATGCACAGTCTGGCTGGATTTTCATCATCTCAGATGAGTCATCAGACGCACAAACAATCTTTTAAAAGAGATTACAACAAGACATGAAATGAACATCAGTATACTTACATTTCCTCTCAGGCCATTGATTAAACAAGCCTGGAACTTTATAACTGGAACACAACTTTCAGCCTCAACTGACAAGCTAATGCATGGATATAGATGTCTGTGAGAATTCAAAAAAATTATCTGAGGTGGTCTAAATCTGGCCAACCCTGCATCTTGTCCCTATTCGATCCTTGACTCTGATGTGTTTGCTGCCCCCATTTTGCTCATTGTTAATGGAGAATCAAGAGGCATTGGGATGTTTGACTTCATAATGGCTTGTGTAAAGATGTGGTGGCAGCTGTGTGGTGTGTCTTTATTGCTGGTGACAAACAACACATCTGTGACAAAGGCCAACAAATCTCATTCTCTCAGTGTCTAAGTGTTTACTCTAGACCTCTGGATGTAATCATTCGTAATGAAGTTTCAACTGACTTGCTCTTCGCAAAATGCTGCAACAAAGCGGCTTTGCTCCAGACCCTAGTGAGCATCTAGTTTCATACATTGGCAGCTAATGTTTAAGTAATTCACTTTTAATGAAACCTGACAACTTGAGGCAATATTAGCACCGGGTACCATTGGCAATGTGACAAAATAGAACAGAGTTTATGATCGGATGCTCTAGTTTAGTAGAAAAGCCTATTATCAACAAGTACAGTGGCATTTAGCACATAAATATTTAACTCAATTTTCATTGCCTGTTTCTTATCAGTAATACAAGAATTTTAGTAACCACTAGTGACTGCTGGGGAAAAAGAGCTGATTTTCATGCAAACCCAAGATACGTCCTCACATAAAAATGAGAAAAGCTTGCACAATAATTTCCCCACGAGTGTTTTAAGCAGCAACATCCAGGATATATGACAGGAAAACGGAATAGTGTTTATGTGGGGTTTTCTAACGACTGAAAAAAGCTGTAACGGCAGAGGCCGTCTCAACCGCAAAACAATAAAGGCCTTCAAAAACACAACTGTGCCGCTACTGCGCATAAACCACCACTTGACTTGAAAAATAACTGGACATTTGAGGAAGACCCACAAAGCAGCTCTCGCTTAACTGACATAAAACAGGCTAAATATGTGCATGCATCCAAGAGTTGACCATGTTACATGGAAATATATTGGAAAGTATTGCTCTTTTGAGAGTTATTTTACAACATGCTTAAATATAGGGCTGCTTTCAAGCTCATGTTTGTTGATGACTAAAACTTGATCTTCGCTAAACAGGCTGAAACTGCAATCATTAAGACAAAAAAAAATTTTTTTAAGAATGTGTTAAGAGATAAATTGACATTATTTCCATGTTGCACGCTTGCATAAATGAGCGTGTTCTTTCCGCTCCTCCGTTTTGCAGACATGCAGAAATTCGATTAGGTTAGATTGCATTAGCATGCTGAGGCATGGAGATGTTGGTCATGACAGTAATCACATTATGAATCTGTTGGCCATCAAAACAGCACACAAGTCATGGTCTCAGTGCTCACAAATGGAGGCACAGTTGGGTTGTGCGTGTTTTTATGTTAACAGAGATGGACGAACCAAAACTTGACGTTTATTTGCAGTTCCTCTTTCTATTCCTGTTTTCAACATGTTCTGCTATAATGTGCCATTCAGTCATAAGACTCTCATTTTGGCGGACAGACATTAAAGCATAAACATAACTAATTCTAACGCATAAACACTTTCAATAAACAATAAATGCATAAAATTCAATACGATTTTTTTTTTTTTTTTTTGCATTACTCATTATGCAATCTATGATTCACTGGCTGTTCCAACTAGTGAG
Source organism: Sinocyclocheilus anshuiensis (assembly GCF_001515605.1). Classification (NCBI taxonomy): domain Eukaryota; kingdom Metazoa; phylum Chordata; class Actinopteri; order Cypriniformes; family Cyprinidae; genus Sinocyclocheilus; species Sinocyclocheilus anshuiensis. The sequence continues at coordinate 992,424 of NW_015537979.1, read as the reverse complement.
CTGCCTTGTGGTTCACTCGCCATATAAACAGCTGTCTTCTAAGGGAGCATCCTGAAATTAAACTTCATAAGCAACAGATTCTGAACATTGTACAGTTGCTGTTACCATGTGACTAAGCTAATACCTTATACATAGTAAATAGTATACATTTTGGGTAAAAGTTTACCATTATGTAATTAGTTATAGAAATTAAAATATGTCTTCATTATTATTTTATTTGATTAAATTACAGGTATGTGTATGTACACAGTATATACTGAGCTTATTGCAATGCTGGTTGCAATGTTAGTATTGCCTTCTCCCTTAAGTATAAATGTAATGTTACATTATAATTTTACTAAAACAGTATCTTGAAGGTACAATTATGCTGCCTACCTTTTGGAAATTTTGTGTTGGACGTGTGACTACGATGCCTTAAACTGCTGCCTACACAGGCAGTTCTCTAGGTTTGGGAATAGAAAACTAATGATGACCGGTCACTGCAAATAACATATATTTTATACATTCAAAATGCGGATGTATGCATGGCTGTATGTATGTCTTGTGTGTGTGTGTGGTTTCCCTTTAGATCTGCTCTTACACAACCATTGAAATTAAATCATGCATGCTGTGAAGAGAAGGCCTGCAGCATGCTGGGATGTCAATCAGTTTGACTTTAACCCTTGCCACAATTTCCTGGCTTGTCGAGCTCAGGAAAATATAATATACACAGCAAAACCACTGCATTTTAGTGATGGTTTCTGTTAAAAGGGGCTGCTTGAATTTATAAAACCATTTCCTGCACATTATCATTTCTCTAACTGCCCAGTGCACAATTCTACAGGCAATTTAATGCGGACACACACATTTATCATGCATAACCCAACAATATCAAATACAGGAAATGAGGAAATCCTGTGCCATGACTTACAAAATGCTTCCAGGTCATTATGCCTTATTCTAGAGGAAATGGATTATATTGACTGCAGTATTACAGTAAATTTGAGATCAATTTATTGTCTTATTGTATCATCACCACATTCTGCCTTTTATTTTTTTATTTATTTATTTATTGTAGATCAGTACAAGCACAGTAACCTCATCCTGAATCCGGCTGTCAGCAGAAATTATGTCCAGTGTATCTACTGCACCACTAACCCAGACCAACCAGCCAGCTCAAGCCAGACGGAGATGGAAATGATGATGATGAAGATAGCAGTAATGTGCCTCTGGTAAGGAGGCTCTCAGCTCTGAGACACACCCTTCAACAGCAGAATAAGTCACTGAGCACCAGTTTTCTCTTTTTTTTTCCCTAAGATCTCATTTTATGTCTGTTCCAGTAGTGTATACTAGGGGTTGCACCGACTAACCGACTTCAATGCTCTGCCATAACGCTTTAAGCTTGACGTCGACTAGTCGCTGGTCCTATAGAGGGCACAACAGGATAAGAAATCTTTGAAGGACTTCCACCGTTACTCTCCGTTTCCAAACAGTTAAAATGACAAATAAATGCATACCCCGAAAGTGCTCCACAAGACACTATATTACTGGATGCTCGAAATTGAACGGGAGAATGCAAGTTTTAAGCAGCCTATTGTACAGGAAAATGAATCGCCGTTCTAATCTAATGCGCTGCTGCACTGTAACGCACACACATAGGCTACAGACAGTAGCTCGTACATCACGCGCACAGAATCATTCAGCGCGGAAATGTATTGTCAACACTGTTCTGTGATTTCTCAATAAAATAGCTTAGAAACTGAAAAGTTCAAGCATATATTTCTTAACTAAATCCCACAGCTTCACTACTAGTAGAGAGACGCTGCCAGGTAGAATTAATTCACACACGCAATCGCTGTCTCACTAATGCATTCATATTAATGTAATCTTTACTGTGCTACTTTATCTGTATCTGATGTAGAACGAGTAGAAATCTGTGAGAAATATAACGACCCAAAGACAAAAGAACTGATAAAAATTTGTTGTTATAGGCGCAATAGCCATATGGGCAGCGCGGTGTCATATGCCATAGCTGTGCACAAGGTGTTCGAGTCTCAGCTCCAGACTTATTTGTTCATTAATGACGTCATCAGCGACTATTCGACTTTGACTCGACTTTCATCACATAAAAGTCGACTTTTACAAATCAGAAGTCGTTCAACCTCTAGTGTATACACTGTGACTTAAAACTTAAAATACACGAAATTATCTTCTGTAATTTAACACATTTTCAAAAGAGAACAGATATTCAATGCAAAATAATGGAAGGTGGGGCTTGGATTTTATTAATCATAAATAAATAAATATCAGCCGCTATTTTTCCATCCAAAGTTACGAATTTAACTTAAGCACAAAATTTGAATTTTGCATAAAAGATTTGTGAATAAAACTTCCATCCAGCGAGACGAAGAGAACAAAATCGTCACTTCTTGATAAACTGGCGCCAAATATCTATAGGAAAAGGGTAATTTGCTGCAGTAGGAAAAGCCACTGTGGGTATTTTTTGTATATAATAAATTACTTTTTTGATGTGCATCGAGGAATTTATTTGGTAAAGGTGTTTCCATTGTAATTTATGCACATATTTCTTATCAGATAAAAAAATAATCAGACTCAGCTGAGCACATAAGTTTTTATGCACATTTTTAGAATGTATCCGCATCTTGGCGTTTTCCATTCAGCATCTTTTTATGCGATATCCCAAAATGCGCATAAAAATAGGTGGATGGAAACTCTTACTGCATTATTTTAACTAAACTACAAACATTACTGAATGTGCCGCTTAAATCTTCATTATATTTAGGCTTAATTATTTAATCTTCAAATCCAAAAGCTGTGGTTTGATTTATTTAAAAGGCGTTTGAGTGCATGCGGTTGGATATTTGGTTTGATAAAGCTCTTATCAACACAAATAAGAAGCATCTGTCAAGTTCCTTAAGTATTTAGATGACATGTTGGGGTTTTCCATCTGATCTTAGTAGTGATTCTGTTAACCCTCTGCTGGTGGCTCTCAACTGTCACTGTCTGATACCAAAGGCATCTAAGCTCTTAAGAAGAATGTTTCCTTATTACCAAGTAGAGACCTAATTTGTATAATTATAAAGAGATGGCTTGACATGCCAGTTATACTGGTTCCCCCCACCTTCTCTCTATCATTTCCTGTCCCATTTCCTGCTATATCTATCACTCAAACGGTAAAAATAGCAAAAGTAAAACAGAAAGAAAAAGCATTTTGTATTGGGCAGTACTTAGTATTCATGGAACAATCACTCACAACAACCAGTGTCACAACAGTACTGATTGGAGGAATGGAGTCTTTTGTAATTGAGTTTGTACTGTGGGGTCAAAAGCAGAGGCAGGGGATAAGCAACCCTAATGCATTCAGTCACACATGCATAACACAGTGTTTCAAACCCCAGAGGGAAGCTTTGAACCTTTGCCTGCACAGCAAACCCCGATGGGCACCGCAAGCTAAAGGAATCATCAGTAATGTACGGCGGTCAAAAGGTTGAAAAGAATATCAAATCCAGATCATCCATAGAACACAAGACAATAATTTTTTTCAATTCTACCCACCCCCAACCCTCATCAGGTGCTGTGAGGCAAGGTCAAAATAAGCTCCAGAGAAGGAGAGGAAATGAGTATAGCTAACAGCCTGAATTCCATTTTCTCATATCTCAACTCGATGGATTTACTTCACACCATATCTCTCTGGCCACACTAATATTAAAAAAGCAATACACTGGACTGCTAGCTAGCAATTGTTCAGTGGCAGATTGTTGAGAGACTGCTAACAGCTAATCATGATCAAATCAACACTTACTATGTTAAATATGCGTTAAAGTACAATGTGACTACCTAGCAAGGGAACATAACTGACCAATCCCGTAGCGCAAAGGTAAATAGCTAATAAGTCACCGCACTGTTAATGCATTCTTAAATAAAAACAAAACGCACTGTTCATGTGTCGTTGCAGTCTCATTCTAAGTCACTGACCTTCTCAAAGAGTGTGACACCCCTATTATTCTCTTTTGAAGTCCCCCGGTAACAGAAAGAGGGAGAGGGAAGGAGAGAGAGGAAAAGAGAGGGGGACCATCTGTCAACTGCCCCAGAGATCAATGGCACCAGCGGCAAGGCTAAATATGTTGCCCACCATGACTTGAAAACATTTCAACCAAGCAAGATTTATTTTTAAGTTCCCGCTGCGACATCAAGCGCCATTTATTTTACTGTTTCTAGTGTGATCTTGTTCACATTATCTACAATAATTCATGCTGAACTGAGGCTTATCATTGATGTAGAATTAGCAAAATATCTACAAAGATATAAGTAAATAATTTTAGCCATCCAAAACACCTAAAGTTGCATATTCTGGAGATTAGGGCAGTGTGTCAACTCTGCTACAATGGTAAGGCAAATACCCCCCTTCCCCCCGATTGGTTTGGTCTCACCCAATACGTGCACAGATGCAAGACATGAGCTTGCAATGTAAACAAAAAGGGATGCGGTGATTGTTCAATAAAACCACGCAGAATAAAGCAACTGAAATAAAGCAACAATTATAATCATAAACATGCAGATGCAGCATCAAGCCAAGAATAGATGTATGAATAGAGAAAGTGTGCATAGTTATGTGAGCAGCACAGGATGAAAAAGAAATAAAAAGCAATGTGGTTGCTAAGCAAGAGCAGGGCTGGGTTGAGCTATGAAAGCGATGCTGGATCCGTCAGCCAGGCAGCATTGCTCATTCTTCTGCATTGCAAGCGGATTAGTGGATATTGTTATTACTTACCCAACATCTGACTGAAGAGAAGCTGCTCCAGGTCCCCAAGTACCGTTACAACCAGTTCAGGGTCCACCTTTAGAAAGGTCTTGTCCCCTTCCTCTGGTTCTGGTGCACCTTTGTCCCCTCTGCCCCCACCTGGGGTGGCTGCTCCTGAGGTACCACTTACAGTTTTCTTACCATTAGCTTTAGCCTTGCTGGACAAGATCTCATCATCTGACTTGCCGTCATCTGCCAGCTCTTGAGCCTTGCTGATGGGTTTGACCTCAGCATAAGGACCCTTAGGTATCCGACTGGCTTTGCCCAGTTTGGAAGGTGGGCTAAAGGGTTTTGGCTTTCCCTGAAACAGTGAATGCTCTGACTTGGAAAGGTTCTTGGAAAGTGGGATACCCTTGCCTGTGCCCCCTCCGGCATCTTTGAGCTTGCCTGACTTGTTCTGACCTGCCCCTGGTTTTTCCATGTCATCCGACCACTTGGGCTGGTACGGGTGCATCTTCTTCTCGGCGTCCGTAAGCACACATAGATTGGTCAAGGACTTTTGCTTGCGCAGGTTACTAGGCACTGGAAGATGACCCTCAGAGTTTCCAGCTCGGTAGACCTTTAGCTCAGCCCGAGGAGTAGCCTGTGGAAGCCCTGACTTGCCCCTTTTCGCAGCCATGCCCCCAACTCCGTTGGCTCCCGCCTGGCCCTGAGGGGTCTTGGCTTTGGACGTTTTGTCAGCTTCAGTCTCCAGATCTACTCCTTGTCCTCTTGGGCTACCCCCAAGCATTCCTCCTGTGTGAAACCATGTAAAAGCATCAGTGAGTCAAATGGTTTTACAATCGAGCAAAATAAGAGACAAGGTGCAAGGTCTGCAAGCTCTGTCGCTTGCTGCCAAATCCTTATCACAGGGAAAACTATCTCTCCAATGACACATACAGAAAGACCAGTCAGTAGATCCTCTATTGAAGAGGTAATCCATATGTCTGGTGTCTTTAGCATGTAAATCTAGCATCTGGCTCCTCTCAGTTAGACTGCCTCAGTTGCAGCTGCTCTAGTGCTACCCAGTCACTCATTTTCTCTCTCTCTTTCTTTCTCTCTCCTCCCTTCAGCAGAGTGTCTCGCTGCTTTGCTGTGCAGCAGCAGAATGACAGAGATAACAGACACAGAAACGGTCCCTCCCCTTGCTCCCCCGCGCTCATTCAACCACACACACACCCTCCTCCTGCCCTTACTCTTCTGGCACTCTCTCTCTTTTCCTCTTTCTCTCTCCAACACACCCACTCTAAAGATGCTATACTGCTCCCCTGCACAAGTGTTACAGTATGAGGGACCTGTGATAAATTACAGTGTCTTTTTAAACAGTTGCCTGCCAGCATGCTTCCTCTACTGGCCCTCTTTGGTTCACTAAAGTGCCCTGTTATCATAAAACCAATAATGTTTTCACTGCAAGGATATGATCACCAGTAACATTATGCTGTCAGACTTGTATTCAATTTAAAAATTGTTACATGGCAGACTTAAATGACTTTAGGATACTCTCTAGAAGCTTTGGGGAAATTGTTTGCTGTTCATTGCTGCTGGTGGCCTGTCTTAAAAAAAAAATCTACATGACACTCCAGGCTATGACAAATGTATAGACAATTAGGCCTTGGTTCTGAAGTGCCAAATTGAATTACCCTCAAGAACAAAAGACTGAGCTTTGGAAGAAACAGCCTCCATTCTGTCAGAGGATGGACCTTATTTTTCGCCAGCTTTGGGAAGGGGATGTCACAACAATACGATGCATACAAGACCGCACACAGTTACGTCCTCTGAAGCCGAAAGGGGTCTAGGCATGTTTGAATCCATTTTGAGAGTGCTCTACTTAGTTCTGTCATTTCAACTCAACAAGGCCAAGCTCTACCAAACAGACTATCCAAGTGGAAATAACTGACCTCATACAAAATATTAGCCCAAGGACACAGGGTTGATAAACCAGGATTAAAAGGAACAACTCAATTTAGTATTCTTTCTACATTATTAGTAGATTTGAAGGCACTACTACTGCACTTACAAAATAAATTCCAACATGTCTCAACATTTATCTGTCATTGAATCAATAGGCTCAAGTACATGCTTTCAAGGTGGTGCATTACCTTATCCATTAATATGCTGGTGTTAATACTTCAGTATCTTCCCATCATGCACTTGATGCACTAATTCCTGAACTTAAAACCCTGTACTGAACAGAGTCGATAAGAAAAATCGCTGAACAACGTCTATGAAAGTTCCGGAAATATCTGCAGATTTTGGCGGAAATCCAAAGGGCAAACGGAAATATTAAAATGCAGCAAATAGCTTTAAATGAAAACACTGTTGGACTGTTATGAACAGTATTCAAAAATATCTCATTTGCATACCACTGGTCAGTCAGTTATTTTTTTCCTGGATCTTACCGAAGACCACCAAAGCATTTAAAAAATAAACTACCTTTCCACCATATTTTCTGAAGAAATTTAATGCTCTGGTTGGTTTTAGCATATTGCTATGCAGTTCCCATGTTTTGGGTAGTTGCTAAGGTGTTGCTAGGTGGTTGCTTACTCTAAAATCCCACCACAATGATACTATGGGCTCTCAATATGGCTTGAGTTAGAGATTTTTTAATCAAAAACTAGCAACACATGATTTAAAGTATCTTTTATGTCCATCTTACAAACAGTTACACAAAGTGTTTACACCAAATATGTTAACCTCATTTTAACTTCACATTTCTAATATCAGGCCTTATATAAGGAAGCAAACAGATCCAAACCAGCAGGCTAGTCCAAAGTTCCTCCCAGTAGACATTAATGTCACACCAGACAAAGTGGAAGGAATAACACACAGAGCTAGATCTGTTCATGGGGGAGCCCTTGCTTATAAAAAGCACTCTGTTTTAAACATGAGCTCAGGATAGCTCCACTCATGTCAAATTCACCACAGGTCGCCACCTCGTCCCTCGCTCGTGGAGCTTCAACACTGAGCCGACTGTCCAGTGCTGATGACCCAGACACCATTGCAAAATTGCTGGACAAACTTCAGAGTTACTTGAAATTTAGCGGAGTCAAACAGTCAAAGTGCAATTATATGTCCCATTTGTCAGTTTGTTTCTGAAGAGACTGCTGTATAATAGTGTCTTGTCTAATGTGTATCAAATTATTTCATATGGAAGGAGTGATATAAACCTGTAGGCTTGTAAATTTATCAAACAAAACATTATCATTTGCAAGAGAAGTTTTGGTATTCCATGTTGACTTGGACCTTTGTCTACCTTTGTCTTTTTTTTTAAGTTAAAATACTGAGTGAAAATTGTTTCAAAGTAAATCTTATGCCATTTTTTTTCAGTGTATTGTTATGTCTTAATATAGCCTACTGTTTACTGCAATTTCTCTATAGGGACAATAAATATACTACTACTAAAACAATTTTCCAGCACAAGACTGCACTAGAAGCTTTACAGAATTATTTCATAAAATGTATTTGATAATAAATGTAGCCATCCCTGTTACCACTGCCATAAGTGTCTAAAGCTCCCAACATATGGAAGCAATATCATAAGGAAAGAAAACAAAAACAATGCTTTATGAGGTGATAATATTATGCTTTCTTTTCATTCAGCTTTAGCCACAAGTTGTGTTTAAAACGTACATAACACTCGGTTGAATAAATGTATCTGTTTACAGTTTCTCAGTTGTTAAACCTTTCTTAACCCTTGTGTTGTGTTCAGAACCCTATCACACTTACGAGTTTTCTTTTGCGCACAAAAAGTATTCTCGAAGCTTCGTAAAATTACGGTTGAACCCCTGATGTCACATGGATTATTTTACCGATCTCCTTGCTACGTCTCTGGACCTTGATCATGGGAATTACATTGCTGTTTATGGGAGGGTCAAAGAGCTCTCAGAATTCATCAAAACTATCTTAATTTGTGTTCCGAAGATGAACGGGGGTCTTACAGATTTGGAACGACATAAGGGTGAGTAATTAATGACAGAATTTTCATTTTTGGGTGAACTATCCCTAGCATACGCAGTTTGCATTCAGTGGATACTCTCCAAAATGGCACCAGGGTGACGTGGAGCAGACAAATTGTTGAATAAAGTCGTTATTTGTTTTCTTTGCACAGACACTGTGCAAAGAAATAACACAGACACTGTCATACAGAGACAATGTCATGCAACAACAAATCTGACCATTGTGACATGAAAAAACAGCACTGCCATATAGAGAACATTTCATGGTTCAACAATATTTATATGCTCTGTCTTTGTGCTAAGGTACGTAGCTCCTAAAGGGACATGGTGGTGGGAAAAAAATTCGGGGTGGGAGAAATTTTTTTTTTGCGTTCTCTCGCAAAACTTTTGCATTCCCTCGAGAAACTTTGTGTTCCCTCGCACAACTTTTGCGTTCTCTCGCAAAGATATTTGCGTTC
>NW_015537979.1:978756-982736 GCF_001515605.1 Sinocyclocheilus anshuiensis | reverse complement strand
CCTTTGTGAACAAAGTCACAAAATTTCAGTCCAATGCGATAACATTAACTAGTATTTTCGGGAAAAATAAAAATGTTTCATAGCAAAAAGGACCCGAACACCACGGGAAAAAACTGTTACTAATGGTTAAACTAAACCACACCCAAGTATGACTCAGTCCGAGAGCCAAGCTTTCCACACAAAGCCACAGAGACTAGAGGAAATAGGAGGAAATCCTCTTTACAAGCCAGACTAAAGCTGGACCATAGATTCATGGCCTCTGTTGCATTGGCTACCTACTCATGTGTTCTCATATGGCTGTGTGTCATTCAGGAGAATTCCTGTAATATCCTACACATACTACTCCCGCACATACTTCTTTTCATGTTTATAAGAGATGACTATGATAGGAAATAGCACCATTTCTCTCTACTCTCCCACTTAGCAGAGTAAAGTGTTAACTGATCATGCCATGGGTCTTCTATCTGTTTTCAAATGAACTATGATGTTCTACTGGATTTAAAAGTACAAGATGACCTTAGAGGAAAACACTCCCGCAGACTGTCAGGCAATGTTCTGAGCCAGAAAACAGTTCCCTTTCCTGATATGAAAACAATTTGTCTTAAGATAGCTGCAGTAAAATCATATATGAGTATTGGGTATATTTGTAGCAATAGCCAAAAAAACATTGTATGGGTCAACATTATAGATTTTTCTTTTATGCCAAAAATCATTAGGATATTAAGTAAAGATCATGTTCCATGAAGTTATTTTGTAAATTTCCTACCGCAAATATATCAAAACTTAATTTTTGATTAGTAATATGCATTGCTAAGAACTTAATTTGGACAACTTTAAAGGCGATTTTCTCAGTATTTTGATTTTTTTTGCACCCTCAGATTCCAGATTTTCAAATAGTTGTATCTCAGCCAAATATTGTCCTATCATAACAAACCACACATCAATGGAAAGCTTATTTATTCGACTTTCATATGATGTATAAATCTTAATTTTAAAAAATTGACCCTTATGATTGGTTTTGTGGTCCATAGTCACACACACATATTTAATGCTACTGTATAAGAGTCACATAAGGACACACTTAAGGGCTTCTTTAATCGTGTAATGATGTGTATATATATAAATATATATCATCATTACACAATTAAAGAAGCCCTTATTTGTGTCCTTATGTGACTCTTATACAGTAGCATTAAATATACTGTAGATAAGTTAATGGCTAATCATATGTCACTGAAGCATCCTTTATCTTGCTTTAGCAAACAGAGGAAATTCCCATCTGTGCATGTGAGTGCCAATGTTTAATCTCTGTCTCTTGAATGTGTTTGGTTAGCCCCATTTTGTAAGACTAGGAAGCATCACTGTAGCGTTATTATCTGATCAACCTGATTGACCCTTTTAACAGATTACCGCTGTGATCACTAGTGAATGATCTAAAAGGTTTGCAGAACTCCTGTTATCAGACTTGGTGTAATTTAAAAGCATTAATGACCCATAAGAGGCCTGGGTTGAAATGTCTTTGTTTCTGCAGGCCAGCGAAGTGATGTATGCGGCAAAAAGGGAAAAAGCTGGTCTATATGCGGGCTAGAGAGACCCACCCAGAACACCCTAGCAATGTGCTAAAATCACTCAGAACACTTTAGCAATCACATAGCCAGTGATGTTACTGTCAACTAAAACGACTTTCTTTATTAAAAAAAAAGAATAATATCATATAAATTTATAATATAAATATTAGATGAAAAAAAAAAAAAAAACATTATTATACAAATTCAAAATCTTGCATTGGCAACTATAGAGTCGTTTTTGTTGTTTATAAAGTTCTACATAAAACAAAGATATTAAGAGTACTATTTTACAAGAAAATACAATTTCAGTCTTTCTACATAATTTAATGTTTAATTCAGTGTTACTTGTTTCTTTGTAATTATTTATTGCATTTATTAGCAATTTCTTACACCTATTATTTTAGTTTAATTTAGTGTTAATTTTGTTAACAAAAACTGCTATGAAAAATGTTTATTGATGAGCTTTCTTCCGATGACTAAAACAAGATAACAATAAGGTCAATAAACAATAACTGTGACAATATCAACATCATAAAAGACGAAACTAAAATGTGTTTTAAAAAATAAAAACTTTACCAAAATCTTATTTTATTTTTATCAAAAAAAAAGAGACAAAATATTATTGCAGACTGCTGTACACGCCTCTACTACACACGCTTTCAAGTGTGCGGTTGCCAGATATCAAGAGTTCAAATCTGCAAATCAGAGCTTCTCTGTTAAAAGGATACATTTTCTGCCCAGTGTTTTGCTTATTTTTTGCAATCTGGCAACCATGCGCACGCGCTCGGTCACTCAACCGCTTCATTGCAGAAGCACGACGATGATCTGGAAACACCGACAGACAAGTAAACTGGAGTTTAGCGATCTCCATGTGAGATGTTCAGCTTAAATTAAAGTGTCATTCAGCCAGTCTGTGTTCTGTCATGAGATCTCGACTATTTTGTTTGCGATTGTGGTTGCTGAATAAATGCACTTACTCAACCGCTGTTGTTTTAATAGAGAAACTATTGAAACTGAAATTATTGCAGTTTGGAGTTATTGTTATTACTATTAGGAATTTCACTGTTAAGATATTTTTTGTTTGTTTTACCACTTTTCATAATGTAGACAGAAAGATAAGTGCATAAGTCATTGATATTAATTTATACAATACATATCCTATAATAAATCAGTACACTAGATGAGGTAAAATAAACCATGTGTGAATTTGTGTTTATTGGTGAAAGTGCAATACCTGAAATGCAAAAATAGATTTCTCAAATGACAACAATCATTGAGATTATAATTTTGAGACATCATATAAGAATAGTTTTTATTAGTTTAACCATTATACAGCATGACGAAAATGTGACTAAAATTTCATTGACTAAAACTAGACAAAAATGCACAGACATTTAGTCGACTAAAACTAAACAAAAACAGGACAAGGCTGACTGAATATGATAATAACTAAAAACATTTGACACAGGACTAAGATTCATTTAAAAGACTAAAACTAAGACTACATTTAGAAATTTAGTCAAAATTAACTTATTTAATTTAATTAAAATTAATTTAATTTGTTTTAATTTATTATACCTATTTTTTTAGTTCAACTGAATAAAATAATAAAAAAGTTTGCTGAAGTACTAAAAAAATTAAAAACTAATAAAAATGGCAAAAGCACATAAAATTATAAAATCTAAACAAATTGAAATTAAAATTTAAAATATAAAAAAGACTAAATCAAAACACTAATAAATACTAGTAAATAAATACGTATTTACAAATAATAGTAAATAAGTATAACACTAAAATAACATTGCTGATACCCAGAACACCCTAGACACAAAACAGCACTTATAAAACGGAGAGTTCCGGTCCTTGATTCTGATTGGCTGAGCCGCGTTCGAAGCTGTTGTAAATTACACTACAAACATACACCTTTGTTTACATTGTGTGTTGTTGGCAACAACTTTGTTGGAACCACAACTGTTTCTGAGGAACTACATTGTTTGGTGGAAGAATACTGTTTTTATTAATATCATTACACTTTATTTGCTCTGTTTTATTTTGTGAAACCTTACTACGTGTATGAAATAACTAGGGGTGCTCCGATTGATCGGCTACCGATCACTATCGGCCGATAATCGCTTTGGGATGTTTGAGCGGCGGTCTCTAAAAAGGCCGATTTTAAGCTGATGACGCGTCTGCTGTGCTGCGCAAATGGCTTCAAATCACATCGCGTCTGCACTATAAGCGAGCCACACATTTGACACAGGAATTATCACTTGCACAATCGAGGCAGTGTTTCATCGTCTCTAAAGTTTATGAATTGCATTTCTTTTTAATTCTTGTCAGTGTTTAAAGGGGTCATATGATGCGATTTCAATTTTTCCTTTCTCTTTGGAGTGTTACAAGCTCTTGGTGCAT
>NW_015537979.1:973525-978573 GCF_001515605.1 Sinocyclocheilus anshuiensis | reverse complement strand
GCAGTGTAGAGTAGCGCTTGTTGTTTGTTGTTTCTCCGATCACAAATGCAGACATGATTTTATGTTTACGCGGCGCGATACGCAACGCAACGCGTAAAAAGACAGTATAAGTCATTATAATCAGTAATTATGTCCCCACTGGATGCAACAAATGCCTCGTTTGTAATGGGTTTTATTGGTTTTGTTTCGTCTAGTGATGTCCGAATCGCGAACGAATCGTTCTATTTAACAGGATCTTCTGTCTCGAACCAGTTCACCAAATCGAACTGAATCGTTTGAAACGGTTCGCATCTCCAGTACGCACTGATCCACAAATTACTTAAGTTATTCAGTTTATAAACATGCCTGACACTCCCTCTGACGCGAAATAAACCAATATCCCGAGTTATTCAGTTACTCCTAACAGTACATTGACTGAACTGCTAAAAGAGAACTGATGATGGGATGTGCACGAGCACAGCAGCTGGACGGAGTCTCGGAAAAGAGCACTTTTAGATAAACAAGGCAATAATAGTGTAAAAACAAAAATGCACTTCATGATTGAACATTTAGATGAGATCAATATATATTTTTGAAAAATCTCTAAAAATTGCTCCCCTCCACCCCTTAAATTAAAAAATAAAAATCCCCTCTCACAAGAGTCACCTGTAAGAGGGAAATTCCCCCCATATTCAAAAATGAAATTCAGGCCCTTCCCCCCATTTTCAAAAATGAAATTCAGGCCCTGAATAAATGTCTAAAAATCCTGATTGGAGTATTACTATAAATAATTCCACATGATAAATATAAGGCTTTAAAAAGATCGTATCGGTGATCGTATCGGCAGATACTGCTATCTGTGATCGGCGATCGGCCTCAAAAATCTTGATCGGAGCACCCCTAGGAATAACCGTTTTATAAAAGCAATAAGCCCCGTGAAGCCGTGGATTACAGTGAATTTATAACAGCTAAGGCCACTTCGCATCGTGCCTAACAGCGCCGCTTAGCTGTTATAAATTCACTGTAAACCATGGCTTCTTGGGGCTTATTGCTTTATTTAGTGACCACATAGAACCACTGGAAACCAAGGTTCTTCAAGGAACCATCAATGCTAATAAAGAACCTTTATTTTTAATAGTCTAGCAACCACACAGCTAATTGGAAAGAAAAAAAATTGCCTTAGCAAATAAATCGCAACAGCCTTGCAACCAGCCTTCCATTAAACGACTTCTGCAGTGGCAAACACCACTCATTAGTTAGCGTGACTCAAGGCTGCACAGCACTCATGGTGACACTGCCCATTACACTTGTCCCTCCCGGCATCAGGACAATTAGCATTTATAGTGGCTCTAGCTTTAGGTAAAAGCTTCCCAAGAGCACCTGTTTTTCAACGCATAGTCTCATGTCTCATCCACTGGAAACATGATGATTCTATTTTATGAGTGTTCTTTTTTTTTTTTTTTTTTTTTGTACAAGCAGTCCATGTCAGGGTTTATGAGGTGCACTGAACTTTTCTCAGAGCATCTAAGCTTTGAAACAGGTTCAAAAGAGGAATTGAGAAGAACAGGATTTCAGGAAGAAGAACATACGTATATTCAAACAGTGAGCGATTTGTGTGCCAAAACAAACAATTAACAAGCAACAGGGATGATGATTTTGGATGCTTCTGGATAAACGTGCTAATAGGGTTTGCTGGCATAAGTATGCATGTGTGTCTGTGAAGCAATCCGTCTGGATTTTTGATGTCAGTTCACATGCATTCTAGTTCACTGCAGATTCTCAAATTCAGCAAACAAAACATGCATGGTGGATAAGTCAGTTCTGGAGAGTCAACTTTAAAAAGAGGCCAGTGCTGATTGCTCTCCTCGCCATATGCTAAACATTAATTTGGCCTTGATCTCTGCAATCTGTAAAAAACCTGCAAACATAAACACTAAAGACTTTCTCCCAATTAATTGCCATAAACCAGATCCGACAGCTTTTGGTCTTTTATCCTGCACTAGAAAAAAAGGTACAAAAGCTGTCACTGGGGCGGTGACCTTTTCAAAAGGTACATTTTGTACCTTTTAGGTACTAATATGTACACTTTAGGTACTTATATGTATCTTTAAGGTACCAATATGGACACTTTAGGTACAAAGGTGTGTCTTTTGAAAAGGTACCGGCCCCAGTGACAGATTTTGTACCTTTTTTTCTGAGAGTGTGGAAGCATTAAAAGCTGCCATAAGCATTTAGAAAATCTGCTCCCGAACAAAGGGATTACGCTTCATATAGACGGGTCACACACTATGTCATACTTATGGACTGACATAAAATCTAATGTTCAAAATGGATTTCACATTTGTAATATTATGGAGGATGAAATCCAGCATCAGCTTCTAGGACCGCAACCTTGCACTAAACCTAATTATTTTGTTAAAGGTCCAGTAAGTAATTATATTACTTGATAATCCATACATTGTTTTTTTTTTTTTGAAATATCATGTTAAAATGTGAGTATCAAATATGATCCATCAGGCTTTTGAGGAACGTTTGTTTGTTCATCTCTCAACCATCATTGTATTGCATTGAATTATCTCACAATAAAAAAACAAATAGACATTTTATTATAAAACTAAGCATTTAAATGCCATCTTACAACATTATTGGGAGAAATGGAGTGGCAACTGTTATTTATATGCATTTTATGTGTATGACTGTTATGCTGTTATAAAGATCTCAATGATTTACATTACAAGCTTTCAGAATTTCATCTCACTTTTTTGCCATATAAATATCAGCATCTGCACCAAATTGTATATTTTTGCTCAGTTTCTAGCATGCTACATTGTTATCACAGGAGAGGATGTGACCTCTGGGTTCATTCATCACAATTTTAAGTGCATGCTGAGTGCATTAAATTGTGGGATACAGTATTTGATGCATTGTTCTCTTTTGTGTACAACATTTTGCAAATACATTCGATGCATACCAAAAATGTCATTCTCTGCATAGTATAAATACTATTTACTAGTATCTGAAATATGAAATTGTATGTGTCAGATGCTAGTACGCTATTCCATGCTCTCAGATTTCATCAAAAATATCTTAATTTGTGTTCCAAAGATGAACGAAGGTTTTACGGGTTTGGAACGACATGAGGGATAAGAGTAATTAATGACAGCATTTTCATTTCTGGGTGAACTATCTCTTTAAATTCATCAGTAATTTCCCCTTGTGATTTGTTTTAAAGCTTTTGCTTGTCTTGAAAAAAGGCTAAGAAGTGGTTAAATGGGACTCCATTAATCAATTAAAAAGCACCCGACTCTCTGCTGCCCCCAACAGCTCTGGAGATTCAGATATGCTCATAAGTTTACTAACTTCGTCTTGTGCTACCGTGAGGAGGTGACCATCTTTATGAATGCTAAGACAACGATGACACTAGTGGAATAGAAAATACAAAAACGTTAGGTTTTCAGTGCAGTTCTTGCCTGTGTTGTGACGTTTCATTGTGAGTATCTCATCAGCTTGTGCTCGATGTTGACACACCGTAGTCAGAAATAACAGCTGTCTCTGTCTACGCTGCTAGAGCTATGATGTCTCTGTGTGCGAAAGATGAGGCAATGTATTGTGTCAGCGTACATTTGTGTGTATTTGTGTGTCAGCCATCTGAGTTGAAGGAAGCTGGCAGATGTTGAAATGGGAAAAGTGTAATTCAATCTGCAGATCGGCTTTTGGCGATTCTCAGGGGTGAATCTGATTTCAAATCTGATAAAACCCCTGAGCCCACTTACCATAACGCTTACGCTCTCAGATCACTCGTCACTAACACACACACACACACACTCACACACTTAGAAGGTTCATGTCTAATACACTCACACACTCGCAGATCACTCATCACAACACACACACTCAGATAGCTCACTGCTAATACACTAGGAGTGTAACGGTTCTCTTTAAAAAATCAAACCGTACCGTTCTCCACCCACGGTTCATGTAAAACAGAGTTCAGCTAATGTATGTTACTGACAAGGTAATCACTCACTGCACTTGTTTGAATAGCTTTTGTAACTTTACTAAGGAATAATCTTCAATTTATACAGTCAAATAGGCAATGTTATTTTACATTTGATTACTAATTTCTGTACCTAAAAACTAATGTCAGACTTACATAAAAAACCTGAAAAGCACTGTTTATTTTATTTGTATCTTTGCTCTATTGTATTTATTTGTGCTGTTGCTTGTAGTTAGATTATTTGTTCTTATTTTCTTTATTTTTATTTGACAGTATAGTCCTTTTTTCCCTAAAATAGCACATATAGAACGGTCCCGAAACAGTAGTGCTGGGCGGTATGACCAAAAATTTATATCATGGTATTTTTCAAAAGTTTCACGGTACATGAAGGTTTTTTTTTTTTCATGCATGACCGGGTGTTAACCATATTTTCTACTGATTGAGAGAGGAAATACTGCAGTATATTGACTTAGAATGCCCTGTTTTACTGTCATGATGAGTGAATATTGTCAAAAAATACCACACTAAATAGTGACTAAACACGACCCCTTTTAATACATGTTAACCAGGAGTCACTCTCATTTAAATCGCGGCATCGTCTGATAAATTCAACATGCATCTACACTAAAGAGCGGCTATGCGGTTGTTTTGGCTATATTACTTTTTTGTCTCATGCAGCGCACTGCCTGCATCTGAGTAACAACCTAAAAAAAACAACAAACAAAAAAGTGCATGTGATATTAACAGACGAACTATGCTCATATTTATAATTCCAAACAATCAGTAAGCGACAGGTGCTAGGAAATGCTGTTTTGTACTCATTTATTGACGAGTCGACTGCAGTGCGGCCAACTGAAAGCGCTGCTTCTCTGCCGCTCACTGCACAGAACAGACGCCGAGAGAGGTGACACTTCTCCGGGAAAGTCAGACCTCGCGTTCGCGGGACAGCACTGGCGAAATCTTCCAACTGAACCATAGCTAAGGTTTATCCAAAAAAGTCGCTAGGTTTGTCAGTATGAATATTCTATGGAAAAAAGCCGCTAAAAGGGTCTGAAAGTTGCTAAATCTAGTG
>NW_015537979.1:972472-972682 GCF_001515605.1 Sinocyclocheilus anshuiensis | reverse complement strand
AGACGAACTACGCTCATATTTATAATTCCAAACAATCAGTAAGCGACAGGTGCTAGGAAACGCTGTTTTGTACTCATTTATTGACGAGTCGGCTGCGGTGCGGCCAACTGAATGCGCTGCTTCTCTGCTGCAGAACAGACAGAACAGACGCCGAGAGAGGTGACACTTCTCCGGGAAAGTCAGACCTCGCGTTCACGGGACGAAATCTTC
>NW_015537979.1:957511-972329 GCF_001515605.1 Sinocyclocheilus anshuiensis | reverse complement strand
GTGTCATCACGTTCTATTAGTTCTACAGCTTCAGTTTCGGAACTTTCACGCTTAGTAACATACAGCATACGCTTAGTTCCCTCACCACAGTGTAACAGTGAATAGGGACCTCTTTCAAACAGTGTCGCGTTCCGAACGTTGTTTAAGCGACATACACCGGTATTGCGGTATTTTAAAAATTCATATTATAACAAAAATAAACACCGGTATTCGGTATGAACCGGTATACCGCCCAGCACTACGAAACAGTGACTCTAAAACCGAACCGTGAGTAATTTGAACTGTTACACCACTATAATACAAACACATACATACTCTCTGACCACTCATCACCAATAGAAAAATAAACAGTACACACATTCATATCATTCGTTGTTAATACACACAACTCTCAGACTACTCATCACTATTATCTCTACACACTCTCAGACAGCACATCATTAACACATTGTTAATGACGCTGGTTCACATGCTACTGAACCTTTCTTCTGTCCTGGAACTTCATGTTGAGTTTAAGTAGCTTTTTTTAAATAGCATTTTTATTCATCAAGGATGCATTAAATTGATCAAAAGTGACAGTAAAAACAATTATAATGTTACAAAAGATTTCTTTTTCAAATAAATACTGTTCTTCTGAACCTTCTCTTCATTTAAAAATGTATCACAGTTTCTACAAAAAATATTAATCAGCACAACTGTTTTCAACATTGATAATAATCAAAAATGTTTCTTGAGCAGCAAATCAGCATATTAGAATGATTTCTGAAAGATCACGTAACACTGAAGACTGGAGTAATGATGCTGAAAATTCAGCTTTGCATCACAGAAATAAATTAAATTATAAAATATATTGAAATAGAAGACAGTTACTTTAAACGGTGATAATATTTCACAATATTACTGTATTTTTGATCAAATAAATGCAGCCTTGTTGAGCATAAGAGACTTCTTTCAACTGGCATCTTTCGAACAGTAGTGTCATTAATCAATGTATTAAAGCAAATTAATCATTCATGTCTAAATAATGATCAAAATAGCAGTATATCACTAAAACAAACCATTCTTCTGCTGGGAATTTGTACACAGTTTCTATCAAAATTGAAAATTCTGTAATCTTCATCAAGTTTAGGTCTGTCTAACAGTGCTGTCATCTGAAAACAGAGAGATTATAATCCCAAAGTACAGCAAAGACCCGTTTCAAACACACGTATGCACAAACTCTACACTCCTGATGTAGTCTATGCTCTAAGACCTCCAGATTATCAACAGCTGCAGTGACACGTGACACTGAAGACTGGAGTAATGATGCTGAAAATTCAGCTTTGCATCACAGAAATAAATTAAATTATAAAATATATTGAAATAGAAGACAGTTACTTTAAACGGTGATAATATTTCACAATATTACTGTATTTTTGATCAAATAAATGCAGCCTTGTTGAGCATAAGAGACTTCTTTCAACTGGCATCTTTCGAACAGTAGTGTCATTAATCAATGTATTAAAGCAAATTAATCATTCATGTCTAAATAATGATCAAAATAGCAGTATATCACTAAAACAAACCATTCTTCTGCTGGGAATTTGTACACAGTTTCTATCAAAATTGAAAATTCTGTAATCTTCATCAAGTTTAGGTCTGTCTAACAGTGCTGTCATCTGAAAACAGAGAGATTATAATCCCAAAGTACAGCAAAGACCCGTTTCAAACACACGTATGCACAAACTCTACACTCCTGATGTAGTCTATGCTCTAAGACCTCCAGATTATCAACAGCTGCATCTTTAACCAGACATTTAATCAATCGACTTTTAACCACATAAATCACCACAATTAAATCAACATGTGTTCTAGGTTGCATGTTGCAGTCCACATGAAATTTGCATGCATAAACCATAGACTGTAAAAAAAGATGGACGACGCGTTCCTTGCACTATAGAAAAGTGAAGCCAAAGCATCTCAGTATGGCCTCTGCCATCTTGAGTAAATGACGTCATTTGGAGCCCGAGTCTGCGCAGTAGAGATTCGTTTGGAGCCAGAGTCTGCGTAGTAGTGTCGTGAGGTGGAGCCGCGGTATCAAACTCCAGCAGACCCAATCAACCATGACGACACGCCCCGTTTTTATAGCATCAAATTACTAGCTAAAATCAAACTTATCACAAAAATGAACAATTGAACATATATCAGCGCAATAATAACTACCTTAAATGACCAAAACCATCTTTCGGAAAATTGTTTTGGAAGTGTAATTAATTTTTTTATTTTGACTCGAGTCCTATTCATTTACATGGAGAGGGCGGGGTTTATGACCTGTACTGCAGCCAGCCACCAGGGGGGCGATCAAAGAGCCGGCAGCTTCACTTTTCAGGACGTGTGCCACCTAAACATTGTGAACATCAATTAATTCCTTTATAAATAAAGCAAACATACCATACTGAAATTACACTCCAAAACAAAGATTCTTCAATTGTTCTTTACAGCAGATTAGGTTTAGCAAAGGTTCTTGAATCAATAATAACTGATATACTTGAGCAATTGCTAGGTGGCTTCTGGGTGTTCTGGATGTTTGCTGGGATGTTCTGGGTAAAAGCATCACTTGCAAGCTACAAACATTGTCTTTGGAGCTTAAAAGGTTCTTCCATTTCATCAGACTGTAAAACCCCTTTTGTAACCTTTATATTTAATAGTTTAAAGTGTAAAAGAACCCGTACAGCTGAACTCTCCATCTGCAGTTGGGGGAGATCTAACTGGCTATAATACTAGGCCAGAGTGTGTCAGAGCAGTGGGGTGAAGACTGTCTCTGTGACTGCTATATTCTCTCTCTCTGTAGGGAAGGAAAACCTGCAGCCATCACTCTCTTACTGCACTATGCACCTACCTCCACGAGCAACAAGGCACTCAGAGAGGCCAGAAAGTAGATGGAAGGACAGATTGAATGCTTTTTGTCTTCAGTTTTCAGGGTTCAGGGAAAGATTTCATGCTCAATCTTTTCTATAGTTCAGTTCATCTTGTGGAAACAGAGATGTGGCCCAAATCTTCTCTCATGCATAGCACATATTAGTGTTTGAATAAGAAACCTGGCATTGAATCTGACACTTCCATACTCAGAATTAAATCAGATACGCATCACATTTTTTGACATCACATCTCATGTCAGAATTCATGCATTTACCATGATTTATGGTTTACCCTTGGTCTGAATTATATTTTATATATAGTTATTTATAGTTTATGCAATATTCATAGAGAGGCACAAAAATACACTGATTTAAAATATAAACTGATATACATTAGGTCACAAATGTGACTCTTGCTTTGAACCAGTGTTAATTTAGCTAATTTTTATTTAGTCTTAGTCATAGGCTTTTGACTAAAATGCCATTTAGTTTTAGTCATATTTTAGTCATCTGAATTGTTTTAGTTTTAGTCGACTAAGTGTCATAAGATTTTAGTCGACTAAATCTACAGTAGATTTAGTCGACTAAAATCTAATGGGTTTAGTTAGTGTAATGCATTTATTAAGCATTTCTCTAAAATTTCCAAACTCATTATATAGGTTTGATATTAAGGTTGTATCATGCAATATAGACACAGATTTAACTGTTTTGACACAACATGCCTTTATATTAAAATTAATTAAAAACACTTCTCATAAAGAAACAAGAACATGGTTCTCCTTTCAGTGAAATACCAATGGTTATCATGTTCATTCTTTATAACAAATTACCACATTCTTCATTCTTTCAAGCAGACATATTTATTTATATAAATAAATAAATTTAGATGAATCCTTATTAGGGTTACTAAAGTCATTTTAAAAACTTTCTTTTGTTGCTTGATTAACATTAAAGACACAAATACAACAGCAACTAAATTAGGCTTCTGTCCCATTAAATACCGAATGCACAGGTGTATTATACACTTCCGATATTCTCCCAACTTGAGATGTAACCGAGTGTGTTTATGTGAATACTCGTCAAAACAGACAATTCGACATCATTTTGTGTGTATTTCTCCGTTCATGCGATGCGAAAGAGAACTGAATTCAGTTGTGCGCTGTGTGAGAGGCGCTTTTCTGTGTGCGCGCTTCGGGTGTGTGCACTCAGAAAACTGGATGAATTGAGTTCTCTTTTGCGTCGTCATGCTTTTCAAATGTATCCATATGTCTGCTCTTCTCTTACTTCCAGATATTGAGATTTTTGAACGTTTTATGGGATGTGCAGCAAGTGTATTCTAGCTAATATCCCGCCGGATAGATCAGTAGGCTCACTGCTACAGTTAAAATGTGCGCATCTAACCTCCTAATCACGCATGAGATCTGACTGGATCCTACCCTCCCTCGAAAATGTCAATTGATTTTTGTCATAGTTTTTGTCATTCAAAACAAGTTTTTATTTCGTTATCATCTCGTTTTCGTCGGTGAAAAAATGTCATTGACGAATAATTAACACTGCTTTGAACTGTCAAAAAATAAAATTTTATATTTTTGAAAGTAGATTATGATGTGCATACCAGCCTAGTGTTTTTATGCATGTGGGTCATTTTATGAGCATCTCATATTGGACATATTTGAAAGGTTACAAAAAAGGTCATAATTGGGCACCTTAAGATTGTGAACATATCCTAAAAACATAACTGATCATTTAGAATAATATTAAAGCCTACGCAAAAGATAATAAAACGAGAGTGCCAACAACTCACCAGTATTGAGGTCATCACAGCAGACTTCTATTGAGTCAGAGGAACAGTCACTGAAGTCATCCAGAGATATATCTTCCTGAATCTGCAGTCTTTATAAAACAAAATAAAAAAAAAAAGTTAATTAGACAATTATTGCTCTTTTCAAGAGCCTCATAACCAAAAACCCAATTGGAAACGTGTACCAAACATTCACTGAACGCCAGCCAAGAATTCTTAGTATTTTTCACTAACTGTTAACAATCTAGCAATAACAATCTGAAAATAATTCTAAAATCTATTTTCTATCAGCAGCTTTCTATCACCCTGTAACGCCTGGTTTATATTCAGTTACGCTAACATGGCAGTCACCCTGATGCCAGTGTATATCGTGCCCACCGGGTGTCCACTGCACTGAGTCATTAGAGCAGATAATTCAGAGAGTGTTCGCGCTGGCAGGAGAAGCTTTTTAAGCATCTACTCTGCCCCAGAATTCCCAGCAGGCATACAGAGGGCAGGAGCGACACAGTCTCTGAGTGGGACAGAAACTTAAACCGCATGACTGATTCGGCGCTGGAAAGATTACGAGTGGAAAAGGAGGCTAATCTATCCGTGTAAATGATGGACTGTCATATTTGTCAAAACTGGATGAAATGGGGAGAAAAAGGGTGAGAGAGACCAAAAAAAAAAAAGAGAGATTGAGCTGGGCACAGACATATGTGAGGACAGACAGAGGAAAGACAAATTATAGCAACAGAACTGAATTGCTAGAAAAGTAACAAACCATGTAATACAATAAAAGTACAGCAGTTAAAACATGTTAAGACATTTTGGAACACACTTGAAACGCTGTAAAATATAGCCTAATAAAAGTTTATTAGGCTAGCTTGGTAGAAAGATACAGTGCATTTTCAATTCAGTTTCTGCAAGATTAGAATTTCTACCCTTCATAACAAAAAAAAAATAGTTTACTCAAACTGTTGCTTCAAACACTTGTTATTTTGGACGTTTCACGCTTGGAAGTTGTAACCCAGGATAATTTTTTAAAAACAGATCCCAATGTAATCCTGGGTTATCTTGAGTGAGCTTGATCTATCCTGACTTACTTTTTGTCAATCCTGGTTTAATGCTTTTATTTGCATATTTACATGATTAGCAATATTATATGCATAAATTTAACAAATTTTATATATGTCTTGCCCATGACTCTTGACCATGAATATATATATATATATATATATATATATAATTGCCTTGCTACGTGTACTGCGTTAAGCTAACCAAGACTTGTCATTTTGCACTTACATATTGTTGCTCTTTTGTTAGTTTTGATTGCTTCTATTGTCCTCATTTGTAAGTCGCTTTGGATAAAAGCGTCTGCTAAATGACTAAATGTAAATGTAATGTAAATGAATCTGACTCCAGGTAATGTAAGCAGGATTCTTAACCTGGGTTTAAAAGTGAACTCTCAGAAAAACTGTACTTTTTGAGATACAACAAGCGATTTTGTATCTAATTTACACCTAAAAGTTTTACAATAGTAACTTAAAGGTACATATTACTAATTTAAGGTACTAATATCCATTTTTTAGAGGTAGATAAGGTCCCTTTAAGGTTACTTCCCCGGTTACAACCTGTTGTATCCCTAAAAGTACCATTTCTGAACATGTTTTTTTTCTGACAATGTGGCACTAATTCCCTTTTAAAAATAAGTGTGAAACTTTGTTTAACCCAGGGTTTAAAGCACCGTTAATATGTTAGCCAAATGTTAACCATAGTGTGAAAAGTGTGTGGTACAACTGTATGAAACCTCCTTGCTGAAAAGACCAGCATAGCTAGTCGAGGTGCTGATGTCCCTATTAGACGGCTTAAATAGCAAGCCAAAAATGTCAAAAAGCTTCACCAGAAAAGCCATCATGGAGAGTTAGTTCTATAAGGCTATGCTATGCTGGTGAAAAGCATCAACTATGCTGGTCCACATGAAACTAAATCTGCACTAACCAAAATACACCAACTTGGCATCCATTTCCCAAAGCATTGACCCAACTAACTAATACCCAGCTATGACCACAAGTTCTGTCGTTACTAACAACGATTCAGCATTTCCTGAAACCACTGTTTCACAAACAGGCTCGCAAACTTGTGTGGTTGGAACAGTTCTCAACCTGTGGTTAAAAGGATAGTTTCTTGTTAATTTCTGTATCATACTATGGTAGTTAAGCAGCCAGTTAAATAGTTGTATGGGAAACGCACCCCTGCTCTTTTCTGGTCCTGGTCTAAGCTGATCTCATAATCATAGTAGTGCTACAATCCTTCAGTATATTTTCCATAACTTACCTGTATCTGAAAGGTGCCACAGCAGCCATATTGACCTTCGGTGACTGTTTGGCTTTGAGCCTCTCAACACTAGAGGTTTCCTGTTTCGGGACTGCAGTAGTCTCGGGGGGTGGTTTTTGTGGGACCTCCGGGCTGAGGTCATCTGGGGTGCACATCTCCTCATCTGAAAAACTACTAGAGGCACTGTTCTGCAGGGACACTCTCTCTCGACGGACTCTGAGGAGACCCGTATCTACGTTAGTGGCTGCTGGACCAGGCCTCAAGTTTTTGTTAATAAATCTGAACAAAGGGATTCCCGTCTTGCTGTGACTGCTTCCAGAAGCAGCACACTCCTCATGGTATTTGAGTTCTTCTGAGATCAAACTGTTATCGTTGTCCATTCTTCCCATCTGAGAATGAAAGATTCCACTCTGGAAGTTCTTGTTGCCGTTGGACCGAAGGTCAAGCAAACTCTTGGACCCATCCAGAGCACCCCTCAAAAGTGGGGACTCTTTCCGTCGAACTTGTGGACTGCTGTGGGCTGATCTAGAGTCTTGGGTCTGAGTTTGAGGACGGGTGGAAGAACGTTGACTAGGTGGACTGCCTCTTAGTAGCAGATGCTGGTTTCTGAGGGTGGTGTCCCTCAGCACATCTCTGGAGGAGACAGCTGTAGGGCTGCTGCTACAGGAGGTTTTGTTGCTAACGGGGACGTGTGTGGACGGTCTCGGAAGGCCACTACTGGTGCTCTTGGACTCAGGTTTCGGGGAGGGGTGTCTTGTCCTGTGCAGAGGAATGCTGGAGCCCGGCTGGGCTCGTGGAAGACTCTTCACATTCACTCCCCCACTCATGGTGGCACCAAATCAGATGCTGAAAAAAAAGGGGAACAAACACGATTAGAACCTAAGAACCAGTGCTTGTTGCTGAATTGCATGCACACTCAAAAGAAAAGAAAAATACAATGAAACATTACAAAATTACAGTAACAACTATTTAAGATCTTTCAGTTTGATATTTGATTCAAAAAAAGCCTAGGAACCCCTGGCCAAAGAGTCTCAAAGAAAGAGAAATGAAGTCAGAAAGTTAAGAAGCTCAGAGAGACTACTCTATCTAAACGGTACTCACGAATATATTGTAAATTCCCACCTGTTACATTTAAACACAAATGGCATGGGCCGTTTAACCAAATCTGGGAAAATCTCTTCAAGAGCTTCTCTAAGCAAAATCCTGCCAAGGGGAAGGATTTAGCACGAGTGGTTAAGAGTCTTGTGAAAGAATACAGGAGAAAGGACAGTCGTTATTTGAAATATTTGCTTTAGAATCAAAACGGGTGATTATATCAATCTCATTTTGTTAAGCCAACGAAACTCTTCCCAAATACTGTAAAGCTCCATCTGGTCACCCAAATAAATCTACTAGCAATAGCAATGCAGAGATGTGGTCCAGTCAAAGACCTTTAAACCCCTGCCAGTTATTCTTGCAGCTATATCTGCCATTCAGTGCCCAAATGTCCTAAAGGCTTTCATTCCAGCCCACAGACTGGCCATGATGGCCAAAACCCTCACTGTTTACTAACAGTCCCATGGTAACTATTGACCTTCAAATGTACAGGCAAATCTCAATCCATCAAAATCAGGGCCCTACAAACAACAGGCAGTAATGCTTTCTGGCAAATCCGAATCAGAGCGAGTGTTACGATTCAGAGTCTGTGGGACACCCCACGAGTGGTGGGATGCAAGTCATCTGTGGCCTGAATTCAAGCCACAAACCTCACAACAAATTTCACATTGAAGAGAGGACGTAATACAATAGCCCTGATTTAAAATGTTTACACATTTTCAATTGCTGAACATTACACTTGGGAATGTTCAGTTTTCCCTGAGAGATCTGACTGTGACAGAATTAAACAAGAAAATAACTTCACATACAGGGAGGCAGTAAAGATGTCTTATATTCTTCTCGCTTAATCTACTTTTATACATGTCTATCTTCCTCTATCTTTTTTAATTTAGTTACGCATTATTTAGCCTCAAAATTAACCAATTACATTTGTCTAATCAACAAGCATAAAAAGCATAAAAGTTAGCTTTATTTAATTAGTTAACTGACTTCACAATGCATATCAGTGTCATAAGCAATTAAAATAAAAATTTTAATCAAAACTAAAACTATTAAAAATTGTTTTTGTGAACTGAAATAAAGATGAAATAAAACATAAAAATTAGATGAAAAACTTAAAGCATTTAAATACAAATTAGAAATGTTGCCTTTGAAGCAACTGAAGTAATAAATTTAAACTAAAACTGCAATAAATTGAATTAAAGCTTAAGAGAATAGTAAAAAATAGAACTAATAAAAAGCACATTAAATTACTATAATGTAATTAGTTTAATGAATTAGTATAGTATAATTAGCATAATAAATAGTATAATGAAGTATAGTTTAAAGTATAACAGTATATTATAAATAATTATAAAATATCACAGGTATATAGCTCAACAAAGTTATTTTAAAAGTTGTTTAATTGGGGTTAAAACCCTAGTTCAAACCCCTATTAAAAGGTTTTATTATTATTATTATTATTATTACTGTCCTTCAAATTAAAATGTCTGTCATATTTTTGCTATAGCTGCTGCCTGGTTAACAAACGAACAATAAAACCAAAACTTTAGTCAACTACAGTATATGTTTAATGTACTGTGCTCTCAGAACAAGAGTATTTTTTTTATAAATGTCAGATTAAGTCAAGTTGTCACAATTTTGGCAAGTTGTCACAAAAGGTCTTTTTTTCAGGGCTGTAACAGAGAAAATAAAGATTTTTTTTTTTATAGACAAGACTTCATTGTATCCCTCTCTATGGCATACAGAAATGGAGTTTCATAAAATAAGCATTTAAAATACTCACTGGAAACTGAAAAGTGTGACAACTACCTGCAGCATCCACTATTTCTACAACTAGACTAACAGGAGCACAGAACATCCGATAAAACACAGCAAAATTCCATCACAGCCTTTTCCAAATTCTGCTCTAATGTAGTTAGGGTTGCTTTCACCCACAGTCCTGTCACAGCAGGGTAAGATCCAGCAACATGAAACAGAACAATAGGAAAGATTTCAGAAATACACTGACACATAAGAATAAGGCCATTGTTCAAACACTCTAATCCCATAAATAAATACTGGGATAAGCAGAAAATTAGCTTTCAGTAAATTCAGTAAAAGACAGGGTCTAGTAGTCCATTTCATCATAGTATGCATATTAGACTGTATGAGGTTTCAATTACCATTTGATAAGCAATAGAACTCAAATACATCTGATTTTTTTTATTTTACTTTATGTATTAAAGTGCATAATTTAGTACAACTGTAGATCAATTGCTTAAAATGGCTTTAGGAGACAACATGAACTAAAATCTACCCCAATAAACTTAAGCAGACTGAAACAAATACAAAAAGTTAACATTAAGTCTAACAGGTCAGCATTATGACCAACATTAATTGAGTCTGACAAGACAAGCCAGTCTTATAGACGTGCATATTACAAAAACAAATCATAAGCAAAGTGATTTCTCAAAAATCACCAAAACAACTGAAGAGAGAGCAGATACAATATCACAAAATGTCATTTTTACCTGAGCATCCGCCCTGACCCTGTAGTTTGCCTACAGCAAACTAACCCGATGTTCCTAATGTTTCATGAGCTTGTGCTGGAGTAAAGAGAGGTGAATAGAGAGAAAAGGAGACAGTGCGTCTACCATGTGAGTTCTACAGTCACATGATGCTCAAAACTCAGACTAAGAAGTTTGTTTTTGTCGATTAAAGCATTAACAGATTGGCCTTTGAAAGCAGTTACTGGTTTCAATAGTGTTATATAAGTGAGGTTGAGTGTCCAGAAAACCCTTACAAATGTTTACTATGGTATTCGTAGTTATGGCAAAAATAGTTGCTACAATTATAATGACTTCTGCAAAATCATTATACATTTATGTAGGATGTTACACTCTCAGAATCCTTGTCATTTTGTTAAATATTTTTTTTTATAATAATTATGGTTAATACCAAGTGTTTAAACAATTCTAGCATGTATAATTTCAAGCTATCAAGCAATTAAAATTTAATCTAATAAATTCCATGATGTGCATATTAAATTAAATTAATCACAAATTAATCACTCATCAGTTTGGGCTGAGAAAATGCCCCCCACAATAATTTAAAGTCATCATTGTGTTAAATGAGAAAGGCAGTGAATAGACAATACAAAAGAATGGCATTAATGCATTAAAAAAAAATAAAAAAAAATATACTCTAAATATGAAATTAAAACCAACAGTAGGTGGCGAAAAGTCACTCGGTGTATCTGAAATCATGTACTATCTGAGTAGGAACTACATTTGAATTTGAACTTACTTTGCAACCATTAAAAACTATGTTCTATATAGTATGAATATGGGTAATATAAATTAAATTCGCAGCGAATTCCAAATGGAAAGGGGACACCATTTGTAGGGAGGTTCCAAATGAAAGTGAACAACTGAATCCCTTCACAAAGGGCCCCTCCAGAAGACCGTTAGTGAAGGGAACATGTGATGGTCACTTCAAGGAAGTGATTTCCATTTGTGATCACGTGATCTTGGGTTACGAGTCCTTGAGATGCATTTTGAAGCAAAGTTGGGGTTGGTTTTGACTTCACATACAAATGTAAGTAGAATAATTAAATTTGTCTTTATTTTAATGTAATACAAAATATTTTTTGCCAGCGACAGAAATATGATTTAAGAAGGTTAAGAGGTAGTGTAAGCAAGTTTAGTTTCAAAATGTTTAAAAGTAAATTAGACATAAGATACAACATTTGAATAAAATAATAACAGTAATACATTTATTTGCAACATGGAGTCCTGAATGCTACTGTTACGAATCCTGTCCATGGACTTCCGTCCGATCGCCACCTGAGGTCACTCGTCCATCATATTGACTCTCTCACTACACAGACTGTTACACGTCACCACAGACTACATTTCCCAGCAGCCATTGCACTGATTGCACACAGCTGTAACCAATCACACACACACTATATTACACTCACTCAGATCGTTCTCAAACTTCCGAGTATTGTTTAGCGCATATCACTCTTCTAGCGATAGCTGCATTACGGAGCCATTCCTAGTTCCCTGTCCTAGTTACCAGTTCTAGTTCTAGTCTTAGTCTAGTCACCTCGTGTTGCCTTGTTATATGTTTCCTGACCTTCTGCCTGTGTTTCTTGGATTAACCCTTTGTCTTGCTGTTTCGGACTGTGTTTGCACCTCGCCTGGACTATTGCTCGTGTTATTGGATTACCCCTCTTGTCAAGCCCACTGGATACTGTTTGCCGATCGAAGACCCACGCTAGCCCTAGGAATATTCTTTGTCTTGCCTGTAATATACCCGTGTTATCTGACCCTTGTCTGTTTATTGACCACACCTTTGTAAATAAAGCCTTGCACATGGATCCACACGTCTCACGTTTCGTTCGCCCCGTAACAGCTACATGGACACGCAGCATTGTCAATGTAACATTCGGTCAGTCAGTCTTTTGCCAAAAGAGTTCCAAATGCTTAAGACCAAAGTATACTTAATTTGTGTACATGTACGCTAGTGTATACGTAGAGTTGAACACAT
The DNA here is from genome assembly GCF_001515605.1 of Sinocyclocheilus anshuiensis. NCBI lineage: Eukaryota > Metazoa > Chordata > Actinopteri > Cypriniformes > Cyprinidae > Sinocyclocheilus > Sinocyclocheilus anshuiensis. The sequence goes on along the minus strand of NW_015537979.1, from coordinate 959,684 downwards.
AGCAATTCAACGTATACTCCATTTGATAGTGTGTGCGAATGCAGGCGGACGACACATGCGCTCTAGAAAGCTTTATCTTTGTCCAGCATGACCGATAAAAATGTCTTTGTACTCTTTAAACTAAATTTGCATCTCTCTCATAACCCCCCTCACAAGTGCTCGTCAATGTGGGCGTCTGTTGTTGTTGTTCCATCTCTTTAGCTTTGTTTTCTACTGTGAAACAACGACCTGAATCATTGGCTTACTTCATTCATTCAAACCGTGGATTCATTCAGTAACGAAACACCATCATGTGCTGCTTGGAAGTGCGCAACATTTCTACTGTGGCTTTGTTTGGAACTATTTTTGTTGGCAAAATTAAGCAAAAACAGACTGTGTCTAAAACGTAACACAATATTAACTTCTTGTTTATAGAACTGTTATATAAAAACAATATCACATTGCACTTGTGCAGATATTTGGGAAAAAACAGCACTCTTGCTTGTGTGATATTGGTAAACTATATCATATGATGTAAATATAATACATATCTTGAAATTTAGGGGCATATAACTGCATTCTCATAGGCTACATCACATAGTCAGTCGTCCTGCATCATGTTCGTTAGCATTATATGCATATTTACTTCGTAGAAAAATCTTTATAAATAAATAAATATTTAGTAAAATCCTTAAATCGCTATGGCCCACAAGCTACGCCCATGAGTATTGTCCATCCAAAAGGGGGTCCAACCCGGTACTAGCAAGGTGCACCTAAAAAAGTGGCCGGTAAGTGTATTTACATATACTAATATTTTGGTGTACTGCTTTTCGCATACTACTGTATATAGTAGAGAAGTAAGCATCTTCGGATGCAGCATGAGTGTGATACCAACACTAAAGTTAGGATTCACCCACCCATTTTGCTATTTCCATTAATTACCGGTTCCATGAAAGGCCCTGTATCAGTTCCTCTTAAAGCAGCAGTTGAACTGTTAATACCTATTATCACAGAGAAGAGCTGCAGTTTAATTGCCACCAAGAAGCATCATTTATTTGGGCCTTCATACACCAAACTCTATATTAGTCAAACCCTCAGCAGTACTGCGCTGGAAAGGAAAATAAGATATTGCTACTTCGCCTGAATTACTTTCTTACTGTGACAAGCCACAATCAGTCCAAAATAGACAAAGTGATGGGATGGAGAACCTTTAATGTGCACAACATCTTTGGCTCATGACCTTGTAATAAATCTCGGTCTCTCAAGTCAATCCAGCGTCTCTGAAGAAAAGGTTACAGACTTTGCAGCAACACTGTTGTGGGTCAGATCAGAGGCTAATGTGGTGTGACTGTCTGTCTCTATCTGTCTGTTTTCATGTTATATAATATTTCAATTCAGAAAGAGGAAGAATGAGCCACAGAGGTCGTGAATGACCGGCAGACGGACACTGAGCCCATCCATATCCATCCTTTTCTTTGTTTTTTAATAATCCTATAAATGTCAGGGGAGGTCTGGGGCTCTTCAGATGCCCTATTAATAATCATTAGGAGTCCAGCGGCAGCAGATGGGACCCCGCTTTGGTGTGTAATGCAATGTAAATTTCCATTCAGAAGAAAGTCAATCAGATACATGCCTACAGGTGTGACACATGACCATCAACCTACACATACTCAACAAAATTTCATTTAATCCACACTTTTAGTGTGACAATAACTATAGTATTTTGGCAGAAGCTGTAGGTACCATGCTACTGTATATATGATGGTAGCTAATATGCATGTTATATTTTTGTTATATTTTATGTATGGTTGTAACTAATATGTAGGAGTTACTAAATAAGTGTTTTAACTTAAAAAATACCTGCATCGTTATGCTACATCTAGGACCAGTTTATTAAAGAATGAATATTTAGAAATGTATATTTGCAGCAGAACAAGATAAAATCACTATATGTATGTGTGTGTGTGTTTTATTTTTGTTTTATTTTATATATAATGGTAGCTAATATATGTGTTTTATTTTTATTTTATATACAATGTTAACTAATATGTATGATTTGCTTTTATGTATCATGCTAACTATGCATGTCTTATTTTTGTTTTATTTCATCATGCTAGCTAATATGTATGTACACTGTAAAAAATGACCGTGAATTTAACGGTAAAAGACTGTAAAAATGCTACAGTAAAAACCC
>NW_015537979.1:943610-956597 GCF_001515605.1 Sinocyclocheilus anshuiensis | reverse complement strand
GTATAATTTACAGTGAATAACCGTAAATTGACATTCCCAGAATTCCCTGTGTTACATTTCAAATTTGATGTTTTTTTGTTGAAATAACTGTTTCTTCTTAGTTTTTTCTTATCCGTTTTGTATATTAGGGTTACACCTTATGTTGTTAAATGAATGTTTATTGCATTATTTCAGTTTCATGTGTGTTACCATGATGGTGTTTAGTGTTTGTGTGAATGACACTGTGCACCTTCTATATATGTTATTATTTAAAAGCTGCTTGTGATGGGCTTTGGTTCATCGTGTGACTTTCTCATCACCACCTGCATTTGGTGGTTATCAGTGTATTACAAAAGGTACAAAACAGATTTCAGTACTTCAATAGGTTGGTATATTAACATTATATCAGTTAATGAAATTACGGTATTTAACTGTAAATTTAAGTTAAAACCTAAAACTTTGCTACCGTATTTTTTACGGTAAAATTCCGGCAACCACAGCTGCCGGTTTTTTACCGTAACCTTTACGGAATTTTTTTTACAGTGATGTATGCCACAGAGACAATCAACCTACACATACTCAACACCGGGTGCTGCTTAGACTAGTCTTACAACTTGCCTTACAAGTCATCTAATTTTTTTTTTCATTAAGACTAACAAATTAATGTAGACTGGTCTAATTTGAATCCGAAAAGTAAGACTGATTACCCCTTGAATAACTGCTAGTTGGTGAGAAGAGTTGTTAACACAGAGTCTTGACATAGTAACTTTGTTTATGTGACCGGCCCCAGGAATAGAGACCTGGTTTATTAGCAAGCAAAGATGCTCATAAAGGTGAAAAGCACAGGATGTTTCACATGGTGTTTATCTCGGGCTGTGCTGACATCACACCTGATGTCGACCTCCTTATCACGAGTCAGCACATGGACTGATTGGACTGTTGACATGGAGGCTGTCAGGCAAACAACATTCAAGGCTGACCTGCCTGCTAAACCTAACAGCAGACCCTTATTTACTCTGAGAGACCACATGAAAAAGTTCATCTGCTATCTGCTCCATTCTGTCATGCCCTGCACTGATTACAAAAGGAGAGACGGACAGGTTTTCAGCTCAGTCTGAATCTGTGTAAAGTCTGCCACCTACTGCTTGGCATAAGAAGTGGCACAAAACAGACCGGTTTCATTTTCCCATTAATATCCAAACATGACACTCTTGTTTTATGTCCGTATGTTCCATAAAAGACTATGAGTGTGACCACCAAACAGTGAGTCTTCAGCACTTATCTGAAAGCACTGTGAGTCCACAAACCCTATTATCAAATGAAATTTGCATTTCAAGTGGGTCCTCGTTCCCTCTGGATGGCATAAAAACAAAACAGAATTAATAACATGGCCTTGTTGCGAATGAAAGTGCTAGTTAGGCAGCTATTTGTGGTAAATACACTGAAAAATTCACCATGGTAACAATTTCCACCAAAATACCAACTTAATTTCATTTAATTTAAATCATGTTTATGTTAACTAATATTTGTTTTGTTTTGTTTTATTTTATTTTATGTATTAAGGTAGATAAGTATGTTTTTTAGTTATTTATATTTTATGTATGGTAGCTAAAGCTTTATTTTTGTTGTATTTTATGTATGATTTTAGCTATTAAGTATGTTTTGTTTCATTTAATGCATGATGTTAGCTTATGTGTATGTTTTATTTTTTTATTTTATGTATGACGGTAGCTTATATCTACGTTTTATTTTATTTTTGTTTCATGTATGATAGTAGCTAATAGGTATGTTTTATTTTATTTATTTATTGCTAATGTTGTGTATTATGGTAGCTAAAATGTCTGCTTTATTTCATTTTTGTTTTATTTTATGTATTATGATAACTAATATGTATGCTTTTTGTATGATGGTAGCTAATATATACGTTTTATTTTATTTTTGTTTGTTATGTATGATGTGAGCTTAAACAGTATGTCCGTTTTATTTTATTTTATTTACCCAAATAACATTTTCTAAAACAAATTAGCTGTGATTGTTGCTCATTAGTCAGCTGCCACATTTAAGACTTTTAACTTTCATCATGGCTAACAAATGTTCTGAATGTTCCTCCTTCTTCCTTAAAACTGCATGTTGTTTGACCAGTTAGATGAAGTGAGTAACACGGTAGACAATGAGCCGGTTAATCACAAACCAGTGTGTTTTTACTTGTTGAGTGACAGTGTGACTCATGAAGGCAAACACAATGGACACCGGTCAGAGGTCCCTCTCCGTTACACTCAATTCACTTCAGTTCAGCACATCTGAAGAGACTCCGAATGAGCTCTGACTGTGTCAGTCTAGTGCTGACTATTGTGGGTAGTTGTGTGTGTAACGATAAAAGGTTAAAAAGGGTTGAGTCTTTCCCGCATGTCCGCATCAGCTGGTCTGAAGCTCTTCTGCCACATCAGAGCAGCATTTGACCCTGTCACTCATCAATTAACCTCACTCTGTATTTGATGTTGCCACAATGTCATATGCTTAATGCAAACAGCATGTGTGACAGAGCATATTAATTTAAAAAGGATGGATACAAATATTTATACTTCAAAAAAAGCAATGGCTTATAACAAACAGATGTTACAGCATCTCACTGTCAGGATATCAGTCTGCAATTGGAAATGATTGTACTCAATCTGTAGCTTTTCCCTTTTGTGAAGAATATGTACATTTAATCTAATCATCACAACAATTCTTGAGAAAAATATGTAATATAATAGAATATAATAGAATGTAATGTAATGTAATATAATATAATATATGGCATTTTAAAAATACATAAACCACTTGATTTGATTCCATTTCTACCCCTTTTCTCTCCTTTTATTGTGAAAGTGAAAGTGAAAAAGTGAAAGTGACGTATGGCCAAGTATGGTGACCCATACTTGGAATTAGTGCTCTGCATTTATCCCATCCAAAGTACACACACACAGCAGTGAACACACACACACCGTGAACACACACCCGGAGCAGTGGACAGCCTGTGGTGCAGTTCCCTCCCCCCACCTACAATCCCTGCCGGTACGAGACTCGAACCCACAACTTATTGTTAAGTTGTATAACAACATTGTTGTTATTTTTTTAAACAACATTGGCTGATTAATCAGTTTTTATAATATAATATATATAATATAATATAATATAATATAATATAATATAATATAACAGTTGTGTGTCCAATCAAAATCTACAATGTTTTTGGCACAGACTTATCCGTCACTTGGAAGAAATTCGCCAGATTAGACAAATACCAACATGACATGCCCTCAACATCGAAAAATCTGAACAAAACTACTCAAAAGAAGATACGACCCAGTTCTGGACTACATTAATACAGGTTTAGATGCAGATAAACATTCAAAAAGGCATTTATGAACCAAACCCTCAAATTATAAAGACAAGCCTGCTGAGTTATTCAAAAGAAGGCATCAGGATCTCAACCTAATTAAGCCTCAAATAATTATGTACTTCGCTACAAAGTCACTATACAAAAGCGCATAATCAGTCAGATTCTGATGTCATTTTTTTATAACTTCAGTATTTTAGCATATAGGATATAATGACACAGTCAAGTAGAGTACAGACTCTGCCAAACACATCCACCGGTTTCACAGCATCAGGCATCACTGCAATGAAAAACCACACAACCACCTGATGGGAATTTTTCAAACATTCACTCTGTCCTGAGAGAGTCGCCTTCTTCAAGGAACTGTCATCATCTTCCCATACCACAGTGGCAATTATTCTCACACATTCAATAACTGTAATTCAAATAATATGTCAGTGTAACATCTCTTACCTTACGGCTTCACTGTACAGTACGTTTCTTCGTACTGCCGTTGAGAAATGCGGGCTACGGATCCGTGTGCGATCCTAAGAAACAATAGGATGTGTTTTTTCCTGGATTACACTTGCATCCTTTGGCGTGCTTTCCCAATGAAACACAAAGTCCACTTGGAGGAAACAGGAAGTTTTCTCGCAGGGCAGGGAAGCCCTCGGCCAATCAGCGGTTTTCAATTCTGTTAACCCGAGGAAGTCTTACTCATTCACAAAAGTTATCGAAAGCTGACCTAACTCTGAAGTCATATTTCTGATATGGCACACAATGACAATGTCAAAACAATGTTCAAAAACCCAATATCATCCAGTTAAATGAAGCAGTTCAACTAAACGGATGCATTATGAAAGCATGGCTCTCTGGGAGTAAACACACACGTACTCTCTGCAGTCCTCAAACTCATTGTCCTGTCGCACATGCTGGGTCACGAACAAGTGTCACACTGACTCATCGATCCTGCGTAGCCCTGACTCAGAATGATACACTCATCACTCCTCCAAACACAGCCGACTGATGAAAAACTACATCCATTTCTGGCACAAAGCGCTTCCTGTTTGGAATGCGAGCATCTCTGCTGCTTCTCTGCTACAAAGACTCAGCCTCAGGGTTGTATCTTGCCATCTCTCTCTCTTTCTCTCTCTGCGCCCTCTTTTGCTTTTTCTCTCTCTATCTGCCAGTAAATGGACCCGTTGTCTGGGCTCCTGCTCGGCGTGAAATATTAGCTCTCTCCTACAGCAGTAGCTATCTGGGCCATTAGGAGGATGAAGCTATCAGATATGAAGAACAAATTCGGTATGTGGATGATAAAGACTCTGATAAAGACTCCTGATGCTGCAAATACGACTGTGTGTGTGTGTGAGGGCTGTAAAAGCAGTGGCAGAATGATAAGGCTGTAAATAATCCAGGCTTAGTCTATCTGAAGTGTGGGTTTTGAGGTTAAACGCTACTGTTTGGCTTTGACATCACTTTTAAGTTATAAATATTGCTATTTTGTTCACACTTTAGTTGACATTAAATACTTTTGTGAAACCGACATGCTACAGACCTCATGCAGTGTGGCGCCATATTTAATTTTTGAGGGGAATGAAAACGAGGCTGTGAGGGACAGAAGTACATGAGCTCAATGGATTGTACTGTTGTTTAACAACATGCCAGTTGTTCAACTGATAAAACATCCTTACAAAAGACTTCTAGTAGACAAAAACTTTATAAAACATTACTGAGAGCTGTGAAAATGATGTGATAGGACTTTTATACAGTGCAAGCCATTGTAAAGACTGTAAGTCTATTCCTCAGACTTGTTTGAATTTGCATAAATCCACATAGAACTGATCAAATGTAAATGTGTGCATTGAATGCACAAATGTAAAATTCAATATGGGTTCTACTGAATAAAGGCCAACTCACACCAGGAATGATAACACTAGGCGCGTTTCTATTAACCTTCAAATTGCACAAATTGAAATTGAAAATTGAAAATACGCCTAATTGAAACGCGTCAATTTCACAAAAACGCCCATATATCGCCAAAAAAGTTTTTACGCTCGCATGAGGTGGTTTTTCAGGCAATGCGAAAAAGGAATCATTCACAAAACTGCAATGGAAACGTTTTTTTCGCATTTACAGGTCACATGGCGTATGTAAAAAGTCATATGATCATTCTTCGATGTACTATGTACTCCAAGAAACACTTCATACGTGGCCGCTCTCCAGTATAAGGGGCGAAGCGGCTCTCTGTGCTGCTTCTGTAAAGATACACGCATACGCCTCCTTTGAATAAATATAGCCAAAATCTGTTAAGATCCCACCAAAATCCGTTGCCATGACTTGTCGCGAGAGGCAAAAGATTACATTTTAGTTGCATAACATTGGTTAATGGAAACACCGTCATTCCACAATACTTTTTTATCAACATTTATGAAATATCACCAAAGTTTTGTGAAAATCTGTAATGCAAACGCGCCTAATAACTATCAGCATCCACACCAAGGCACCATATTGCTTTGTTTATTATAAGCATGCACTGGAATTATGTCACCGGGTACTTTAAATGCTCAAGCTATTTAAAGTGAGATGGATTCTGATTGGCTGTCAATGTTTTTAGAGTTCATCAGCTCGAAAAAAAATCATACTAAAAGTGATTCCTACGATATCGTTAATCGTTATAGTTGTGGTGTGAACTCTGCTATTCTTTAACATTTAGAACGATTTTTAAAAACGAAATTTATTGCCTAGGGTGCGTTGCGTACAACTAACAGCCTCTTCATTTTGACATACTTACAATATCCACTTAAATCACTGTAATTTTGCATCGGAATCAAGTAAAAAGGTGCTAAAATAAGACCGGTCTTTTTTTAAGTGGGGAATAACAGTAATTTAGGCCTGTTTGATAGGGACTGGGGTGTAAATCCCAGGCAATGCTAACTAGCTGTTAGTGACAGAGGGGATGTTTTAATGAGGACCGCAGGAGGGCTTTGTAAAGACACAGCTGTTCTTGTAAATGGGCATCTTCTCTGTTTCTTTGAGATGTGCGCTGAATAGGATGCAGGAAACACTAATTAAATCAGTGGGTGATGAAGGTTTACAGAGAAATGGGCTGTCATTTCTAGCTGAGACATGGATACTTTATCAACATGCTAACTTGCAGGCTAAAGGTTAGAAAAATACATAATCACAAGAATGCTTAACGCTTTGGTAATTGTCCTGCTTAGATTAGAGAGTTTAGCAGAGCGCATTGCAAAACAAGAAGAAAAAAAAAGAAAGAAAATGTGCTGTTATTAAGAAAACTATTTATACAAGATTTGCTAATTACAGGAATGGTACATCCAAAAAATACTTTTTCTGCTATCAATCTCAGCTGTGTTTATATACATTCATAAATGGTGCATCAACATTTTTGCACCACTTTTGATGTCAATGACGATTGCTCACTGAACCAATAATATCTGATCACATATTTTTTTTGTGAATATCATAGTTTCAATTTCATTCTGTTCCTCACACAGAACTTCTGTATAGCTCACAATGGATACGGGACATTTTTTATAGTATTTTGTCCATCTCAGGTTCATTGGACAAACGAAAAACATTTTTGAAAAATGATATTAAGTTGTTTCTTGCATGTTTTGCAACACGTTCAAAGTGAAACATCTAGTGAGAGACACTAAAAGTGCGTTTGGTTTTGTCTAAAACAAATAAACGTGAATCTGGCAACGTTTTACGTATGTATGTATTGTGGCAGTTTGGAAATTAAATGTCTGGTGAGTGGCGCTAAAAGGTAAAGGCTCTATTGCACTTGAAAATACTAAACCCTACTCTAAACCTAAACAAATGTGTTAACAAAAGCAAATATAAGATATAAATTCATTTGCTGAAGTCTTTGAGATCTTTTATCATGACTAATTTCAAGGGACTTGTACCCAAGCAAGCGCTTCACATCACAAGTGCAGTGCTGTACCAGGTGCACAACAGAGCAAGTTTACTACAACAGAAAAGCCATACATATGGAGCTGGTTATGCGATGCAAACATCAAAGTGTATTTGTTTACAAATCATGCACTGTGATAAAAGTGTTTTGAGATCATAACACAGCGCTGGGCAAGGAACCATGTGAAAATAAGTACTTTGCAAACAATAATCCAACCCTGTAATCATAATTTGTGTGAAAAGGATTAAAAGTTGTATTTTACTGCCACTAGTGTTCATGTCAGCTGGAAACTGCAATGAATTACATGAATTGGTACGTTTGTGGAGTTAAGCAAAAATGTAAGTAGGCGCACTGAGCCTGCACGAAAATAACTTCTATTGCTTAACATACAGTAAGCAAGAAAAATATTGGGGTTTCAAAAAACATAAAGGTGATTAAAATATATTATGTGAACTATTTGTTTAAAGAAACCCCAAAACAGTCCACAAAATGCTGTGATTAACTACTCATTAAGAGTACTCGAGTATTCTAGGCAGGCATGTCATAAAAAGCATTCATTTGCAATATGGGTAGGTGCCGTATGGCAACATGATGCTGCTATCTGTGGTTATGAACCATGTATAGTCTAAACAATATTGTGTTCACCTGAAAATGTATTAATAACCCCTGAAGAATGTATTAATAATTCTCAGAAACAAGAAAATGGATAAAAGCACAATGGAGTGACAATTGGCCATGAGTAATTTTAGATTAAAATGTGTTGATGAACTCAAATATATTTAGCTGTGCACAAACACCTACAGGAAAATAATGCACAATAGTAGTTTATAGGGCTGTCAAAAAATAATTCAAATTTCGAATATTCGTCGAATTTAAAATAAAAATCCACATTCTAAACGTTGCATTCGAATTTTAGGTGTGCGTTAAGGAGGCAGCCTTATCAGCGGCGCATGAGATGCGATGGCGATGTAAGTGTCGCTGCATTATAATGTTTTTGTTAGCCTATCCAGTTGAAGCCACTAGAACGCGGCACTGCTGCGTTGTTAATTACAAATATTGCGGGAAAAGAGAACATCAATGCGGAGAAGATCTTTTTTACGTCAAAACTGAAACCAAGCCGTGTTGAAGCCACTAGATGCGGCGCTGCTGCGTTGTTAATTACAAATATTGCGGGAAAAGAGAACATCAATGCGGAGAAGATCTTTTTTACGTCAAAACTGAAACCAAGCCGTTCACAAAGAACACATATTTCGCACATTTTCTAGAGGGATATCTATCAGCATGCACTCGCATCTCGAGTTGAAGCCACTAGAACGCGGCACTGCTGCGTTGTTAATTACAAATATTGCGGGAAAAGAGAACATCAATGCGGAGAAGATCTTGTTTACATCAAAACCGAAACCAAGCCGTTTACACAGAACGCATTTCACATGCATTTTCTAGACGGACATCTATTACGGTTGCACTCGCGTCTCGCACAAGAGAGCCGCATGTTTAGAAAGCCATGTAAAATTAATGCAAGTTTAACTTTGAAAAAACATCTCTCGAGACTTTATGGTGGGTTTTTTTCCCCATCCCACTGCAACTCGTGTTTTTAAATGAAAAATGTAATCTGTGTGATTGGCTTTCGGCCCTTTGTATTAAACTATGAATACATACATGATGCTGTTTTGTTTATAGTTGTTTAAGCAATTTAATTAATTATAATTGGTTTATAAACATTACGCACTTTTTTCCACAGATAGTCATGTTATCTTATATGCTTTGAATAAACGGGCATTGGTCGATGTGCCCTCTTGTGGCCTCAGGAGAGAAGCCAAAAGTTTTTCTTCACCCTAACTGAAATTATGCATTTTAAATTCGAATATAATTCGAATTTTGATAATATTTAAGTACAAAATTCGAATTTAGTTTTTCATCCATTTTGACAGCCCTAGTAGTTTATGACTTCTTTGTTGGAGAGGGTGATTCACTTGTCAATGCTGAGTCAGACAGCCATGAGTAATATTATTATGCAGCAAAGCGTATCACTCAATAAATAAGTGAAATACTGACAGATTCCTTTGTTTTGAACAGATTGTGAAGGTCACTGACTGAATCCTTAGGGATTTAACAATAGATGCTGCTGCGCTCTCTCTTGGATGCAGGATCATTTTACAGACAATATCACCCGAGACCAATTTATCCCAGAAAGTGCTTGGGTGACTCAGCAGCTGAGTAACTGTTCCTGAAAAATGGGTCAAACTGACCGAATGGCTGTTTGAGGAAGACCAAACTGTTTGGTCATCAGAATATAAAATGCATCAACAGACAATGCGATGCCTTTAGACACACAACAGGGGAGCTGCCGCCGCATGCTGTACATCTAAATGAACAAACATATACAGATACACACTTGTGGTCTGCATGGGGCACAGAAAAGCCAGTAAACAACATCTATCTGTCAGCTGTCTGACTGTAATTTACTGTGCCATTCCTGAGAGTCAGAGAAGTATACATTAGATATATAGAGAACTGTAACATGATATGCTCAAACAGCATTTAAATAGATCAGAAATTATGAAATGACACAATATACTGTAGACCTTTTTTCTGGTCTCTCTGTTGCCCCCTACAGGACAACAGTGGAACTGTAATCCATAGTTTGACAGAAGATGGTAAAATAGATTTTAAACTGATATCATACAAAGAAAATCAAGAAATCTCAATCTCACAAATTAATAAAATACAAATATGGTGGGATATTCTGAACTTGTGAAGGGTCAGAAGAGCATCAAACTAAAATGGCATCTGCCCCTCGCCCCCTCCATTAATTCATTTAAAATGGCAAACTTACCGTAATAATGAAGTCAACAGCTCAAGTATTATGCGCAGTATTTAAACAGAGAAATGTGGTGAAAGTTCAGTCTTGAGAACATTTCTCCTCGTGGGACAAGCGTCCTCTCACATTGCAATCAACTGAAACTCATCCATGATACTAACAATAGTGTGTAATACAGCACTGTTGGATCCATTTCTTCGTGACATTTAAGGTGTTTTCATCTTTAAAGTATTTTCATGCATACTGTGAAAAGTTAAAACGTGCGGTTACATTTCTAGCTGAGCTGACTCTTAATGCCATCTAAACAACACAATTGCAAGTCTGAAATTGCTTTTATAAAGCATGACAAAATAATATTGAGTAGCCTAACTTACATTTTAAACAAAATATCGCCAATTATGTATGTTGGCTCCGCAAACAAAAACTGTTCCAAACAAAGCCACTGCTGACTGACCACGTGTTGTTCGCACCTGAATGCAGTGTTGCCAACTGCTTTCAATTGAAAGTAGCTAAAACTGGTAGCTAAATGTCACTAGATGACATCACAATGGCAAATTCACTGATCTATATAAAGATGAACGTAGATCAGTGGGCAAGATGAGAACTTAGATAAGGTTTGTCCAAGCAGTTGCTATATTTGTCCCTAAACTTTTGAAAAAAGTCTCAAAAGGGGTGGGGAAGTCGCTAAATCTAGCTACAAAGTAGCTAAATTGGCAACACTGCCTGAATGAGTCTGTGTTTTTGAACGAATCAGTTGGGTCAATGATTCAAAAGACTCACTCATAAAGACAACTGTCACTTGATTCGTCGAATCAGAGTTTTTGAACCAATCTGTTGGGTCAATGATTCAAATGAATCAATTGAGTGAATGACTCAAATGACTCATGAAGACAGTCGCTTGTCGCCACCTACTGGTGTAACAATGTAATCTGCAGAAAGAATCACTGAATCTGTCAGAAATGCACACAGACGCGCAAACAGTGAAACAGTCCAGCTGTTGGACTGTTATATGAGCACACTTGACCAATCAAAGTGGAGAACCAGAAGCATATTGTATAATGTGATGTTAAATCACCCAAAAATGAAAATTCTGTCATCATTTACTCACCCTCATGTCATTAAAACCTGTAAGACTTTCATCTGCAGAACACAAAATAAGATAATTTGAAGAATGTTGGTAACCAAACAGTTTGGTTACCATTGACTTACATATGGTCAAAAACACTGAGAAGAATTCTTCTTTTATATACCACAGAAAAGTAAGTTATAGAAGTTTGAGTCAATTTTTGGTCATTTTAGGGTGAACTATCGCTTAAAATCTTCATGTCCAGTAAATCATGGTAATACGCTTTATAAGTAGCTTTATAAGTATCATCTTCTACTTGGAAATCTACAAACCATCCTTGTTGATCTATGCACTAATACAACCATTACAATCATCAACAGATAAAAAGAGAGCATGCTACGAAGGAAATACAATAACTGACTGATTTCAAATCAAGCTAAAACAGCTGAAAAGAAATATAGGATAAAATGATTGTTTAAGCATGCTATCAAACCACAAATTTGTCCGACTCTATGCAGATTTGCGAATAAAATAAATTATCATAAAAAAATAATAATCAGTGAGGAGCTACTCACAGCATGAAGGCTGTCCATTCACTGCAGAGCTGTGTATGTTTCCACTCTCCTTTGAAGTGTGTGAGTGTGTGTGGAAGCAGAAGCTCTTCAGATGAAGGACATGCATACACTAACACATGTGCACACACTGAAATATCTGTTGCGTAGCACCAGAAGGCTCTTAGGCACAAAGACGAGGCCTATAGAGTGGCTTCTCCACAGATTACACACATTCCCATATGACAGTGCAATGAGAGGGACACAGTGTGTGTGTGTCTGTGTGTGTGTGTGTGTATGTGTGCGTGTACCTGGTATTAGTAATACTAGTAACAAGGATAGTAATACTAGTCAATTTTGACCTTGTGGGGACATTTTTGAGGTCCCCATGAGGAAACAAGCTTATAAATCATACAGAATTTGTTTTTTTGAGAAAGTAAAAATGCACAAAGTTTCCTGTAAGGGGTAGGTTTAGGGGTAGGGTTGGTGTAGGGCAATAGCACATACAGTTTGTACAGTATAAAAACCATTATGCCTATGGAATGTCCCCATAAAACATGGAAACACAACATGCGTGTGTGTGTGTGTGTGTGTGTGTGTGTGTGTATTGTGGGTAAAGTCGGCCGAAGCCAAACTACTTGTGGCCCCAGGCACGCTTTATGCCAGCACTATTAGGGGAAGCCCGGCAGACGCCGCCACAATGGTGAGTCTGTGCCAGTGTCACCCCAGCCTTTGTAAGCGTTTTACAGCCCACTAATGATGCAGCGAACACGGCCATCTGTGTGCAGGGGGCCTTTTCTGAGTGCACACAAATGAGTAGATAACATGAGAGAGACAGACAGATTAAGGAGGCAGTACAAAGCGAAGTTGGTATGAGATGATTATACGGTTCTTTGTTGAGAGCTTTTAATTGTTTTGGCAGCCTTATGCAAATTACATCCGAAACGGCGAGGATTGACTGAAGGAAATGAATTGGGATTTTTGTTATAAGGGGATTTCACACAAACAGTGACGCATATTTGAAAGTGCAATTCAAATAAATTGAATGATTCAGAAATTTTTTTTCACACAACGTTCCTTACGACGCAAATCTTGGACCATATGCCACATGATGACGCACAATAATCATCGACAGGAATTAAAAATGTCAATTCTGTCATCATTTTCTCACCCTCAAGTTGTTCCAAACCTGTATGAATGTCTTTCTTCTGATGAACACACACACACAAAAAATATATTTTGAAGAATGTTGGTAACCAAACAGTTGCT
>NW_015537979.1:920109-940815 GCF_001515605.1 Sinocyclocheilus anshuiensis | reverse complement strand
TGCATTATAATGTTTTTGTTAGCCTATCCAGTTGAAGCCACTAGAACGCGGCACTGCTGCGTTGTTAATTACAAATATTGCGGGAAAAGAGAACATCAATGCGGAGAAGATCTTGTTTACATCAAAACCGAAACCAAGCCGTTTACACAGAACGCATTTCACATGCATTTTCTAGACGGACATCTATTACGGTTGCACTCGCATCTCGCACAAGAGAGCCGCATGTTTAGAAAGCCATGTAAAATTAATGCAAGTTTAACTTTGAAAAAACATCTCTCGAGACTTTATGGTGGGTTTTTTTCCCCATCCCACTGCAACTCGTGTTTTTAAATGAAAAATGTAATCTGTGTGATTGGCTTTCGGCCCTTTGTATTAAACTATGAATACATACATGATGCTGTTTTGTTTATAGTTGTTTAAGCAATTTAATTAATTATAATTGGTTTATAAACATTACGCACTTTTTTCCACAGATAGTCATGTTATCTTATATGCTTTGAATAAACGGGCATTGGTCGATGTGCCCTCTTGTGGCCTCAGGAGAGAAGCCAAAAGTTTTTCTTCACCCTAACTGAAATTATGCATTTTAAATTCGAATATAATTCGAATTTTGATAATATTTAAGTACAAAATTCGAATTTAGTTTTTCATCCATTTTGACAGCCCTAGTAGTTTATGACTTCTTTGTTGGAGAGGGTGATTCACTTGTCAATGCTGAGTCAGACAGCCATGAGTAATATTATTATGCAGCAAAGCGTATCACTCAATAAATAAGTGAAATACTGACAGATTCCTTTGTTTTGAACAGATTGTGAAGGTCACTGACTGAATCCTTAGGGATTTAACAATAGATGCTGCTGCGCTCTCTCTTGGATGCAGGATCATTTTACAGACAATATCACCCGAGACCAATTTATCCCAGAAAGTGCTTGGGTGACTCAGCAGCTGAGTAACTGTTCCTGAAAAATGGGTCAAACTGACCGAATGGCTGTTTGAGGAAGACCAAACTGTTTGGTCATCAGAATATAAAATGCATCAACAGACAATGCGATGCCTTTAGACACACAACAGGGGAGCTGCCGCCGCATGCTGTACATCTAAATGAACAAACATATACAGATACACACTTGTGGTCTGCATGGGGCACAGAAAAGCCAGTAAACAACATCTATCTGTCAGCTGTCTGACTGTAATTTACTGTGCCATTCCTGAGAGTCAGAGAAGTATACATTAGATATATAGAGAACTGTAACATGATATGCTCAAACAGCATTTAAATAGATCAGAAATTATGAAATGACACAATATACTGTAGACCTTTTTTCTGGTCTCTCTGTTGCCCCCTACAGGACAACAGTGGAACTGTAATCCATAGTTTGACAGAAGATGGTAAAATAGATTTTAAACTGATATCATACAAAGAAAATCAAGAAATCTCAATCTCACAAATTAATAAAATACAAATATGGTGGGATATTCTGAACTTGTGAAGGGTCAGAAGAGCATCAAACTAAAATGGCATCTGCCCCTCGCCCCCTCCATTAATTCATTTAAAATGGCAAACTTACCGTAATAATGAAGTCAACAGCTCAAGTATTATGCGCAGTATTTAAACAGAGAAATGTGGTGAAAGTTCAGTCTTGAGAACATTTCTCCTCGTGGGACAAGCGTCCTCTCACATTGCAATCAACTGAAACTCATCCATGATACTAACAATAGTGTGTAATACAGCACTGTTGGATCCATTTCTTCGTGACATTTAAGGTGTTTTCATCTTTAAAGTATTTTCATGCATACTGTGAAAAGTTAAAACGTGCGGTTACATTTCTAGCTGAGCTGACTCTTAATGCCATCTAAACAACACAATTGCAAGTCTGAAATTGCTTTTATAAAGCATGACAAAATAATATTGAGTAGCCTAACTTACATTTTAAACAAAATATCGCCAATTATGTATGTTGGCTCCGCAAACAAAAACTGTTCCAAACAAAGCCACTGCTGACTGACCACGTGTTGTTCGCACCTGAATGCAGTGTTGCCAACTGCTTTCAATTGAAAGTAGCTAAAACTGGTAGCTAAATGTCACTAGATGACATCACAATGGCAAATTCACTGATCTATATAAAGATGAACGTAGATCAGTGGGCAAGATGAGAACTTAGATAAGGTTTGTCCAAGCAGTTGCTATATTTGTCCCTAAACTTTTGAAAAAAGTCTCAAAAGGGGTGGGGAAGTCGCTAAATCTAGCTACAAAGTAGCTAAATTGGCAACACTGCCTGAATGAGTCTGTGTTTTTGAACGAATCAGTTGGGTCAATGATTCAAAAGACTCACTCATAAAGACAACTGTCACTTGATTCGTCGAATCAGAGTTTTTGAACCAATCTGTTGGGTCAATGATTCAAATGAATCAATTGAGTGAATGACTCAAATGACTCATGAAGACAGTCGCTTGTCGCCACCTACTGGTGTAACAATGTAATCTGCAGAAAGAATCACTGAATCTGTCAGAAATGCACACAGACGCGCAAACAGTGAAACAGTCCAGCTGTTGGACTGTTATATGAGCACACTTGACCAATCAAAGTGGAGAACCAGAAGCATATTGTATAATGTGATGTTAAATCACCCAAAAATGAAAATTCTGTCATCATTTACTCACCCTCATGTCATTAAAACCTGTAAGACTTTCATCTGCAGAACACAAAATAAGATAATTTGAAGAATGTTGGTAACCAAACAGTTTGGTTACCATTGACTTACATATGGTCAAAAACACTGAGAAGAATTCTTCTTTTATATACCACAGAAAAGTAAGTTATAGAAGTTTGAGTCAATTTTTGGTCATTTTAGGGTGAACTATCGCTTAAAATCTTCATGTCCAGTAAATCATGGTAATACGCTTTATAAGTAGCTTTATAAGTATCATCTTCTACTTGGAAATCTACAAACCATCCTTGTTGATCTATGCACTAATACAACCATTACAATCATCAACAGATAAAAAGAGAGCATGCTACGAAGGAAATACAATAACTGACTGATTTCAAATCAAGCTAAAACAGCTGAAAAGAAATATAGGATAAAATGATTGTTTAAGCATGCTATCAAACCACAAATTTGTCCGACTCTATGCAGATTTGCGAATAAAATAAATTATCATAAAAAAATAATAATCAGTGAGGAGCTACTCACAGCATGAAGGCTGTCCATTCACTGCAGAGCTGTGTATGTTTCCACTCTCCTTTGAAGTGTGTGAGTGTGTGTGGAAGCAGAAGCTCTTCAGATGAAGGACATGCATACACTAACACATGTGCACACACTGAAATATCTGTTGCGTAGCACCAGAAGGCTCTTAGGCACAAAGACGAGGCCTATAGAGTGGCTTCTCCACAGATTACACACATTCCCATATGACAGTGCAATGAGAGGGACACAGTGTGTGTGTGTCTGTGTGTGTGTGTGTGTATGTGTGCGTGTACCTGGTATTAGTAATACTAGTAACAAGGATAGTAATACTAGTCAATTTTGACCTTGTGGGGACATTTTTGAGGTCCCCATGAGGAAACAAGCTTATAAATCATACAGAATTTGTTTTTTTGAGAAAGTAAAAATGCACAAAGTTTCCTGTAAGGGGTAGGTTTAGGGGTAGGGTTGGTGTAGGGCAATAGCACATACAGTTTGTACAGTATAAAAACCATTATGCCTATGGAATGTCCCCATAAAACATGGAAACACAACATGCGTGTGTGTGTGTGTGTGTGTGTGTGTGTGTATTGTGGGTAAAGTCGGCCGAAGCCAAACTACTTGTGGCCCCAGGCACGCTTTATGCCAGCACTATTAGGGGAAGCCCGGCAGACGCCGCCACAATGGTGAGTCTGTGCCAGTGTCACCCCAGCCTTTGTAAGCGTTTTACAGCCCACTAATGATGCAGCGAACACGGCCATCTGTGTGCAGGGGGCCTTTTCTGAGTGCACACAAATGAGTAGATAACATGAGAGAGACAGACAGATTAAGGAGGCAGTACAAAGCGAAGTTGGTATGAGATGATTATACGGTTCTTTGTTGAGAGCTTTTAATTGTTTTGGCAGCCTTATGCAAATTACATCCGAAACGGCGAGGATTGACTGAAGGAAATGAATTGGGATTTTTGTTATAAGGGGATTTCACACAAACAGTGACGCATATTTGAAAGTGCAATTCAAATAAATTGAATGATTCAGAAATTTTTTTTCACACAACGTTCCTTACGACGCAAATCTTGGACCATATGCCACATGATGACGCACAATAATCATCGACAGGAATTAAAAATGTCAATTCTGTCATCATTTTCTCACCCTCAAGTTGTTCCAAACCTGTATGAATGTCTTTCTTCTGATGAACACACACACACAAAAAATATATTTTGAAGAATGTTGGTAACCAAACAGTTGCTGGTAGCCACTGACTTCCATAGTTTTTATTTTATTTATTTATTCATTTTTCTATATTATGGAAGTCAATGGAGACCAGAAACTGTGTGGTCTTCAAAATATCTTCTTTTGTGTTCAACAGAAGACGAAAAAACGAATGTAGGTTTAAAACACCATTAGGGTAAATAAATGACAGAATTTTCATTTTTGGGTGAACTATCCCTTTAAGAATAATTTTAGTGCTCGGGATTAATACACTTGTGCTCTGTTCATATGCAATGGTGGACAAGATGCCAGGTTGAGACACATTGCAAGAACAATGACTTTGTTGTGCAAACCTGCTGTTTAGATAGATACAGTAGTAGCACGTACATGTTGAGAGTTTAGTTTTCACTAGATTGCCATTCAATGTTTCTCCTCCATGTGAATTTAAACACTTGTTATTGCACATCTGTAATGATGAAGTTGCATTTAGTACATTTAAAATATAGTACCTTTATATGTACTATCAAATAACACACTACAGTTGAAATTTTAAACAAATACTATATAGTATGCTTTAGTATGTTAGTCATCACATCAAAACAAGTATACGTCTTTAAAGCATGGCAAAAGATTATTAAAACATGACTTAATAAAAGGTTTAGTTTAAAGTAAAGTCATCAATTTGACATTATTACAAAGTGCACTTTTTAAAAAGTGTACTTAAGTGTGTTAAGAGACAGTCATGAAAGTTAACTCTTTAAGTACACTTAAGTGGCCTTTAATTCAATTAATATCACATTTTCTGCAAGTACAGTTTTTTTTTTTTTTTTTTTTATATACATTCAAGTTTTGAAGTATACTACAAGTGCTCATTCATTAGGCATACAGCTGCACACTTCTTTTTCACACAGGCATCTTAGACTTTCTGAAGTTTGTTTGATGGAAGAAAGAAAGTCATGTAGATTTGACACGTAGGCTTTCAGGGAGTTGAGTAATAATAAAGTGTCCAATTGCATACTTCGGTAAACAAAAAAAGAAGGAACATATTCAGGAAAACAGGAAAAAACATAGTGAGACAAAAGTGAGGATCTAACTGGATCCAAACTAGAAACAGCTGCAGAAATGAGCATTTAACGAGCCAGAGAATATATGAAATTTGCCTCAGTGGGAGTGAAATGATATTTCATGCAGGCTTACACATGCATGATTTGGCAACTGGTCAAATCACAAATTGTTACAAGTTAGCTTGATATAATTTCTAAGTTATTAATATCATACAGAGGCATAACGCTAAACAGCTTCTGTGTCCGTTTCTCAGAATCATTCATTTGATGCCACAAGATAGCGCCAGTGAGTCCTACATAAACATGACTGAGTGGAATCAAGACTTCATCTTTCCACAGTATAGTTTAATTGTACAGTATAACTAATATTAATGTAATATATGCAATCTAATGTGACTTTTATTCAATCTCCAGGTCATAGTCATCAGATTTTGCAAACGAATGACCTCTATAGCTACATAATCAATTTTCCTGTAGATCTCCAATACAAATACACCATGAGGAGAGAGTAAATGATAAAATCAGGACCCAGACAGCATTCACCGTCGTCCATAGCAGACAGTAGATGTGACGTGAAAACATATGGGCCAAATTTTCACCATGTATGTTTATAACTGGAGGGAATTATGGAAATGTTTTTGTGGTTAACATTTGGAAAAACAGACGTCTCGTGCTAAAATCGAGCAAATAATCATTACATTTACCAATACGATATTGATTTGATGTTCAAAATACCCATAAAATAGCTGCCTTTACTAGGTGTCTGCTGGATGTTTTTAATATATGACTGTTCTGAAGTTCCTTTTTGTTGTGGCTTAGAACATTTAAATCAAATGAACTTTCAGTTACTATCTGAAACTGTACTTAGCTTTCACTGGAGCTAATATCCCCTTCAAAAGCAGCACCAGTGTCCCGCTCACTACAGTAGATCATTCTAACACTGTAATTACCCTGCTACAGGAAGACATGCTTGCAGTGCCTGATGGGATATTTAATCATCCTGAAGAGGAAGAGTAGTACATTGCCCACATGCTCGTGGCATTTCCAGACCCACCCAAGCAATATAAAATATGAAGGTCAGAGCTGTGTCGTTGGTTTTTAGCAGCTGGACTCCATCTGTTGATGTAAATGAACCATAAAATAGCGGACTCTATGTTGTCAGCAAGGTCACTGAGCAAAAATCTTGATGGCACAAGTTCACTATTAAACGCAAACTATATATATAAACTATAGATACTATTAAACAGTTTATTCACACTATCTCAAAAGGTTGGGCTCGGTAAGATTGTTTAATGTTCTTGAAAGAAATCTCTTCTGCTCAACAAGGCTGCATTTATTTGATCAAAAATACAGTAAAAACAGTGCAGTAATATTGTGAAATAATATCACAATTTAAAAGAACTATTTTCTGTTTTAATATGTTGTCTATATTTAATATATTGTAATAATATATTGGTATTGTTGTTGCTGCCGCCACCATGTCGTGGAGACGCTGTGTGTTTCGTTGCTAAAACAAAACTACTTTGTTTGGTCTTCCAAAAGAGGACACGACTACAAATCAGTGGTTAAGTCGTATTTACAACACTGTTCCAGAACAGTTCAACCCAAATATTCAGATGTGTGCAGCACATTTTATGGAGGACTGTTTCCTGATCCTGGTAGAGTACACTAATGCATCTGTGCACAAAGGTTTTTGAACCTTAAACCGCATAAACACATTTCATTACACCAAATACACAAAATAATGTTCTTTTTAGCAACGTCATATGACCCCTTTAATGATAAAAGCCGCTGTCAATGGGGACCAGCAACTGAAGGTGAACTTTCGTTTTAAGGTCAATTCTTGAGGTATGAAAGAGGAAACTCAGTAAACCTTGACTTATTGCACTGTATACTTGTTTAAACATTCTTGATTTTCTTGATGAGAGTGTCACGGTGTGGCAGGCCGTGTTCAGGATGTCTATGAGTGTCAGAGGGGGTGTCAGTGAGCAAACAAACAGCAGGGTCACAAGGAAGTGCTGTTCCTTTAACAACTCACCACAGCACATAATTTGACTCACTTCCCTCACTGCCCCACCCCAGAGCTCCTGTGCTGAAGTTTGACACAGACCCCTCCACTGTTACGTGTGTTAGGACAGGAGAATCTGTTCTCATTCCCACAGTCTGCTGGACTTTGACTGCTGATTTTCTGTCCATATCAACACCTAGTAGAGAAGATCACTTCAGGTACGAAACTCTTCCGCTTTAGACTTCTCTTGCGTAATGGCTCTGCAAGCTTGTGTGCAGCTCATAAGTCTGAAACTGTTTCTGAGGTTTTGTTTTCTTGAAATTCTTTAAATACTTTCCACCTCATCAACTTTTTGATTTTGTTCAACATACTAAATTCTTGGCATTCATAGGGAAGCAACAAATTCAGTTCTTCCCTTTCTCAGTTACTACTACTACTAACTTTTCTGATCTGGAATCAGGAATATTACTTGTCTAGTCTTGCTTTGTAGTGGAATAACTGGACTCTTTCTGTCCAAAAATCATTCAGTCTTTGGAACGTTTTGACCAAGATTTTCAGAAACAAATCCTTTGAACTGAGTGTCATCTATCACTTCGTCTGGGGAAACAATAATTTGCTGCAAAATTTCTTTCCTAAACAACAACATTTCTTATATAATTCAATTTAGGTTTTAAATTTGTTACAAATAGTAGGTCACGTCCAACCCTTAGTCTTACTTTAAAGTTAACAATAGAGGTCCCAGAAAGGGTATTTTCATAGTGATATCATAGGTGAACTATATTGGGTTCTACACCTTTAAAATAAAAATAAAAGCTTTAAAATAGCTTTTTTTAAAGAACATTTTAATGATTTAAAGACCATTTCTACTATAAAGCACCTTTTGTGGAAATGTAAAAGTTCCATGGATGTTAAAAGAACCATTGATGCCAATAAAGAGCCTTTATTTTTAAGTGTGTAGTTGAGTTTTTGTAAAATGTTGCTATTTTTTTTCATAGTGTTTGTGGAAGGAAGTGTGTTTAGACTGTATCTTGTTTCATGTCTGTGCTAAATTTTGCGAGCTTGAAGACATATGGTATAGTGTTATAGTCCATGTGGAAATGAGACTAATGCAGCATGGTGGATTTGCAGTCATGAATAAAGCTCAAGAATTCGGACATCACAGGAAGTTCAGATTCAGCTGAGACCACTGCCTAAAACAGTTTAGCAGTATCATCATAATACTGTCTAACTTCCTTGAGTCTGGCTGTGAACCTATCTATCAAACTTTTCATGACCTTCTGTGGCAACGTCAGAGAAGCATGTGTTTGCACTGGAAGGGAAATGGCCATAACAGAGCAGAACAGGCTTATAGTACAGAACATTATCAACATTTGTGGCTGTATGCTGAGTCATGACATTTCCTCACAACCTTGGCAACCCAACATGTTTGGAGTCAGGGGCCGGAATTAGTGTTTAGACTGGAGACAGCAGAACTATGCAGGAATGTCTTGATTACAACCAACCATCCCTTTTATGGACAAAACCAATGAGACATTTCCTAGCAATTACAGCAGATCAGACAGCATGATTCACTGTCAAAAGTATAGGCATACATTAAAATTTACAATCAAGAACCCACACTGGGTCAATTATTATTTTTGTTTTGTTTTTGTGTGTCTCAGTCTCAGTGCAGATTCTGGACAAAACAAAACTGATTCCTGTTTTGTTATGTTATATGTTATATGTTATGTTATGTTATGTTATGGTTTGTTTTGTTTGGTTTTAATGTTTTGTGTCTCCGTCTCGTTGCAGATTCTGGACAACAAAACAACTGATTCCTGTTTTTTGTTTTGTTTTGTCATTGCAGAGTCTGGACACAACAAAACAACTGATTTGTGTTTTGTTTTGTGTCTTAAGCTGTGTCCGAAATCACTCACTCGTTCACTCATTCACTAATCCCTATATAGTCTATGGCAGTTAAGTGCACTATATATCAGAAAGGATTGAACAAAATGAAGTGAGCGAATTCAGACGCTGACGTAGGCCTATACTCCACGTCAAAGAGCTGGAACTGTTGCAGAAACATCTCCGTCACATATGTAGTTTATAGTTTAGTTTAGTTTAGTTTTTTTGTTGTGCCACAGTGTGGGTTCTGAATTGTAACATTCTCATCATGCTTTTAAGGTCAGATTAAATTAATTCCGGCTGACCGGAGATCCATTGCAATGTTAGTCTAGTGAAGCGGGAGGCATATTTAGAAAAGAAAACATAAACTTGCCAAGCTCAAGTTCAAGTTGTACTCTGGAATCACAACAAGTATGTGCTTTTGAAAGTCCAAATGCACGTTTATATCAGAAACGTCTCGTTTCAGATTTCAGACATGCATGCTTTAATAATTTCAATGCCTTTTTTGGCATTGCATTTCTCTTGTGGTATGTCATCACTTTTATGTAAAGTTTTTGTGTTTACTTAACTACTCATAACTACAGTATAATTACATACATATATAGTATTTACAGAACTTCAGGACTTCATTGACTTTTATTGTTTCCGACAATCTTATCCTACACCTATTCTTACTTAACCTTTACACACATTTTCTGGATTTGAATTAATTATTGTGTGTACCATTAGGATGTCCCCAAAAAGTAGGTGATTTCAGGCCAGGTCTGTGTGTGTGTGTGTGTGTGTGTGTGTGTGTTTGTGTGTGTGTGTGTTACAGGATGCCTCTTGGGGGTGGAAACAAATGTGGCTGCTGCCAGAAAACAGTGTACTTTGCAGAGGAAGTGCAATGTGAAGGGCGGAGCTTCCACAGATCCTGCTTCCTGTGCAGTAAGTCCTGTTCATTTTCCTGTGTCCAGTGCCATGGCATTGGCCATGAGTCCACTGTATCAGTAGGTCAGTTGGTTTGACAAAGTTTACCAAGGGCAGACTCTTTCTGACGGATAAGGATTAACCACTTAAGCTCAGGGCGTTTTTTGGTATTTTCGCCTAAATTTAACATACTCAAACTCAAATGTTTACCCTACACACATACAATGGAGGAAATGAAAAAAAATGGTTTCATTGTAAAGAAAACCCTTTGAACTACAAAATATGAGTGTAATTCTTTATAAATAACATTATATACTTTTCAAATATTACTATAAACACAAAAAAAACATAGGCGCTTTTGGAGTTTTAAAAGTAAGTATTTTTTTTTAAATCTGTAATTCAGGTTCTATTAGGCACAACTCTCTGCAATTTACTTTGTTTGATGTCACTAGATGCCAAAAAGTGCCGCTGACTGAAGCAGTGCTACGAGTATAAATGTAAATTCGCTCAGAGGTGACCAAATTTTACATCGCGGTTCTATCGAAGATAATTCGATCTGTGATTGTCACACAATGAAATAATCTACATCGTCAAATTCCTGAGAATGAGAGCTTTCTTGTGATATATGACTTGACTTTTTTGTGAAAAATATATAAAATACACATTCTTCGTAAAAATTATTCGCAATGGTTAGGCGGAAATTCGTGTGTGGGACGAATACATTTCTAAGCTTAATTTTACTGCTTTATGAATATAAAAACCAAAAGGAATGGTATTCTTTGTAAAGAAGACACTCCAAGCTTTCAAATGAACCCATATATGGGCTGATACCATATAAGGAAGGCTATGTAAATGAAGCATAAACATTTTTAACGTCATTTTGGACCCGTATCCGGGTCCGCAGAGTTTAACTGGTTTTAATATATAATTTAATATATCATATATTATTCATCTTTTGTACAACTGCAGGCACAATGCTGATTTTCCTGAAATTGAAAATGTGTTCCAGAATGCTTTTAAAGCTGTATTGAAAGAGTAAGCAGTCAGATTTTGATAGTTTCATAGTTTAATATATATATTACACATTTAAACGGTCGTTGCTTATGAAAATGTACATACTTTTGAGTGTGAAAATAATGTTATAAAACTGCATCTTGATACCACAGACCCTCTTGTCGCATATGTTTACAAGTGCATTAGCAACTACATAATTTTTTACCTTACAATTCATTATTACTTACCTTTTTCTTACATTTAATAAGTAGGGCATCTGCTATAATTTAGGAGAAACTAATTCTAATTATGGATAATGTTATGAACTGGGTCACAGTCATAGTTCATGTGGTAACATTAGTTTTTTCCAACAGATCAGTCAAGATTGTTCTCTGGTGCTCTCTTCTGGTTGTCTCTATAATTCACTTATGAAATATAATATTACCCTGCTTTGATGACATTTTTTTTGGAGGGCTTTTGAGGGCCCAAAGGGCTCTGCGTTCCAGACAGACTGTCTTCAAAAAAAAAATAATAATAATAATTTTTATGAATAAAAATGTAATAAAAAATTAAACACAGAACCCTGCTGACGTGTTCCTCTGGACAGACAAGATTTTATGATCACAAACTTCACAAAACTAGCACATATAGCAAACTGTACAATCTTTTTCTAATATTAAACTATGAAAAATATACTTTCACATCTAAATAATGTCTTTCAAACAACAATATATTATGATATCATCCACTCGCCACACTTTCAGATATCTATATTGGCTAAAGCAACAGGTTTGCTTTGGTAACAGGTTACTGTCATTATTATGTTTTCGAAAACTTGAAGCTGAAGGTCACTGCAGAACACGTTTATCTATGTATTTTGTTATATTCACTCATCCTTCTCATTTCAGTGGTGTGCAGGAAATGTCTAGACAGCACTACTGTAGCCGTCCATGAGAATGAGATCTACTGCAAGGCCTGTTATGGCAAAAAGTATGGGCCCAAAGGCTACGGCTATGGCGCTGGCGCAGGAACTCTGAGCATGGATAAAGGAGAGTCACTGGGAATTAAACCTGCAGAGTAAGAATACACTTAATTTTGATTCTTAAATATTACTTCATATGTGTTCTTTTAGCATCTAGTCTCACAAAATTAGACTTCTGACTGTTGGCATAATGTCTACTTCATAGCCTATTCTGGCCAAGATGGGCACACTTAGGTGGAAAGGGACCATTTGACCAACATGTCATCAAATAGTTTATCATGTTTTACACATTTACAGCACAGTCTCCAAGCTGTTCTTTTACATGATATGAAAATGAATGGTGACTGTCTGTAAAGCAAAATTTTCTCTGAATAATTACTTAAATTTCGCTCTATTCCTCATACAAAGCTATCATATACTGCAAATTTGGAATATAGCTCACAAGATGCCTTTTTGGAGCTTGACAGCTCTTGGTCTCCATCCACTTTGACTGAATGGAAAAGAGCAGCGTGAACATTCTTCAAAATTACTTATTTTGTGTTCCACAGGAGAAAGACAGTCTTGGAACAGGTTTTATTGATCGCAGTATATAACTTTGGGGGGAACTATTCATTTTAAAGGGGTCATATGATGCGATTTCAAGTTTTATGTTTACGCGGCGCGTTATGCAACGCAACGCGTAAAAAGACAGTATAAGTCATTATAAAGCACTACTGTAGCCGTCCATGAGAATGAGATCTACTGCAAGGCCTGTTATGGCAAAAAGTATGGGCCCAAAGGCTACGGCTATGGCGCTGGCGCAGGAACTCTGAGCATGGATAAAGGAGAGTCACTGGGAATTAAACCTGCAGAGTAAGAATACACTTAATTTTGATTCTTAAATATTACTTCATATGTGTTCTTTTAGCATCTAGTCTCACAAAATTAGACTTCTGACTGTTGGCATAATGTCTACTTCATAGCCTATTCTGGCCAAGATGGGCACACTTAGGTGGAAAGGGACCATTTGACCAACATGTCATCAAATAGTTTATCATGTTTTACACATTTACAGCACAGTCTCCAAGCTGTTCTTTTACATGATATGAAAATGAATGGTGACTGTCTGTAAAGCAAAATTTTCTCTGAATAATTACTTAAATTTCGCTCTATTCCTCATACAAAGCTATCATATACTGCAAATTTGGAATATAGCTCACAAGATGCCTTTTTGGAGCTTGACAGCTCTTGGTCTCCATCCACTTTGACTGAATGGAAAAGAGCAGCGTGAACATTCTTCAAAATTACTTATTTTGTGTTCCACAGGAGAAAGACAGTCTTGGAACAGGTTTTATTGATCGCAGTATATAACTTTGGGGGGAACTATTCATTTTAAAGGGGTCATATGATGCGATTTCAAGTTTTATGTTTACGCGGCGCGTTATGCAACGCAACGCGTAAAAAGACAGTATAAGTCATTATAATCAGTAATTATGTCCCCACTGGATGCAACAAATGCATCATTTATAATGGGTTTTATTGCTTTTGTCTCGTCGCTCCGGCTGGGACACGGCATCACAGTATGGTAAGGGGTGTAACATTTCCGTCACACACTTGAGGTATTCGGCCAATCACAACACACTGGATAGCTGGCCAATCAGAGCACACCTCGCTTTTCAGAACGTTGAGCTTTGTAAAAATCGACTTCAGAAAGGCGGGGCATAGAGGAGAAACAATAATGTACAGTATGTGGAAAATAATGTGTTTTTTGAACCTTAAACCGCATAAACACATTGAATTACACCAAATACACAAAATAATGTTCTTTTTAGCAGCATCATATGACCCATTTAAGTTTTGGTGACATGAATCATTTACATTTACATTTATTCATTTGACAGACGCTTTTATCCAAAGTGACTTACAGTTGAGGAACACAACAAGCGATGCATCATAAGATGGCAATAAACACGAGAAGTGCCTGTTATACAAGGTTTCAGTCATCATTCAAAATAGTAAAAAGCTAGTACAAGAGGATAATTAGAGAACAGAAAAAGTGAAGGCATATAATTTTTTTTTAATAATAATTGAACCTAGCAAAATGTTGCCAATCTGGTGACTGTTCAGCATCTGACTCTTGTGTGTCTTCTGATTGCAGGCCTCAGGAACACCAGCCAACCAATAACCCCAACGCATCCAAGTTTGCTCAAAAGTTTGGCGGCTCTGATAATTGTCCTCGGTGTAGCAAGGCCGTCTACGCAGCTGAAAAAGTCATAGGGGCAGGAAATGTAAGCCAAAAGCAGAAACGACAGGAGGAAATGCTGTCATGACACACCAAAATTAACTAAGCCTGGTCTTCATTGAGCGACTGTGGTCTTCTTTTCTGCAGGCATGGCACAGGGGTTGTTTCCGATGTGCAAAGTGCGGCAAGGGGCTGGAATCTACAACTTTAGCCGACAAGGATGGTGAAATCTACTGCAAAGGCAGAGTATCCAATGTTATCCTGTCTCTTTTTAGTGATTCATGCCAAGCAACCACCTAGAAAACACCCAGAACCACATAATGAACTAAAAACACTCAGAACATGTTAGCAACGATACAGCAGCTTGAGCTGGGTTGACAATATTGATTAATTGATTTGAATCAATCTTCATTTTCATGAACAAATATCTATTCCTAAATCCCAAGATCGTTTGCGGGTGAGTCTATGCTGTCGATGTTTCTGCTTATGCATTAACAAAACTTCACTAAACAGCACTTGTAGTGTGACTCTCATCCAATAATCGCAATAAGTTACTCAATAATTACAAAGTCTGTGCTTTATAATTCTGTCATTTTTATCACAAACGGTTACATCTTGTAATGGTTTTAATGGTTATAATTGGTATTGTTGTATTGGCTTGTATTGGTTTTAATGGAAACTGAAATTGTCCCTGTGGTTCTCTACTTGTAATTTGTTGCCTTCTATTGGTAGCATGTTAGAACCACTCAATCCTAATGGAATATGGCCCAAAACACTCTACTGGACAGGATTACTAGGTCTGTGTAACAAAACCAGCCCAAAGGTCAATCAAAAATAGCCCCCAAAAAGCCCAACAACCCTATCCAAATATCAAAACTCAACATATGCCACTCCCATACCTAAAATACATATTTGACAGTCACTTTTATGCGTTATACACAATTTCACTTTGAAAACCAGTAACATTAATCATAAACAGTCTGTTTTCATAAAGCTCCGCCCCCCTTCACAAAACTCATAATCTAGCTGTTTTATCATTAGAATGTAAAATATGTCAATACACGCATTACAGTCAATTACAATTTATGCAATATGTCAAATCTTTACACCGCTGAAAAAAAAATCAACCCACGGAAACAGGTTACAAGTAGCCCAATTCTGTGAGAAAACCGTGAACTTGGCAACCCTGCTACTGTTAGGTAATGTTTTAATGGTTAACAGTTGATGGTTTGTAATGTTTCCACAACAAATACCATTACAAACCATTAGAACTTCTATGATGGTTTCTATTTTTGTTAGACCACAGAAAGGCGTGAATAAAACAGCTTGTAAATTAACCATATGGCCTGTAATGTTATATATATTTACCTCAGGAAAGCCATCCAATAACCATAACTCAACAACTAACTCTAGAGAGGAGCATTTTGCTAAATATATGCACTATGTTACATCTTCAATGTATTTTTGCTTTGAAAAACCAGCATTTAAATGTTTATATTTCAACAATGAATTGGAGTCCTCTAGAAAAATTGGCATGTACTCTATCTGATATATATCCAAAACAAATTGAATCAACTCATTGAATCAAATCAAGAGCTTGTGAATCAGAACTGAACCGATTTGTGAAATCTGTGTCAGTAGGCCTACTGTGTCATTCCTAACAGCAACACCCTGGAAACCACCCAAAATCACTGTGGCGAGATTTGCAACAACACCAATCACATTTTCTTCATAATTTGTAAAAGTCCTTGCCATTGTCCTGGCGCCATATTAACTTCATTTTGTGCTCTACACAGGTTGCTATGCCAAAAACTTTGGACCAAAGGGCTTTGGATACGGTCAAGGTGCTGGAGCGCTGTCACACACTCAATAGATCAGCGTGACACCAATCGTAAGCATCTGTTGAAGCACGAGTGCATGAGTGAGTGCATGTCAGTGTCTTGAAAATGGAAACCGGTGTCAGTCAAGAAGGAAACCAGAGTCCAGGTGCTTCTGTCTAAATCTTAAAGAAGACACGTTCCACATTTCAACACATTCCACAAGACATCATGTCATTGTCTTAAACCCATAAACATGTCTTCTTAACTCTTGAACATTGCCAAATGCTTGGAAGAACGTCAAGTATGTAAACAAAACATGGGATTAGACTTAATCTGCTCACCTATGATGATCACTTGGGTTTGTCAAGATTTAGTGGAACCTGAGCTGTGCTGTCAGTATTCCTCTGCTTAGATGTACTGTCTGTTCTCTAATGGATCTGCATGAGTTTACTAGTTTACCACATGATTGTTTGAGCTTTAATCACAGTAAAGAACGTTTTCTTCAGCTCTATTCAAAGCATGAATGCGTCACAAGTACTCCCTGGCTTAAGATGCACTAAATTTATTTCACTATCAATGGAAAAATATCCCACATATGCATTCTGCAAGAACTTTAAGATGTTATAGAAGTAAACGTACAAATATGCACAGTTTTGGTGTCTTTTTTTTTAGTTGTGTCCATTAAACTGAATAGCTGGTGAATGTAAATGTTTGTAAGATATATTTTATGTCAAATGAATGTGCCTTGCAAGTAAGCAGCGTTAGTTTCAGTGTATATTTCTAGTAGATGGAATATGGTGTCACACATTCAAAACAAAACAAATGTTCACTGGTTTTTAAGCTTTTTTTTTATTTTTGGATGATGTACACTACCGTTAAAAAGTTTGGGGTCTGTAAGCGTCTCATCTGCTCACCAAGGCTGCATTTGTTTAATCAAAAATACAGTAAAAACAGTAATACTGTGTAATAGTATTACAAATTAAAATAACTGTTTTGTATTTGAATATATGTTAAAATGTAATTTATTCCTGTGATCAAAGCTGGATTTTCAGCATCATAACTCCAGTCTTCAGTGTCACATGATCCTTCAGAAATCATTCTGATATTCTAAGAAACATTTCTCATCAGTGTTTAAAATAGTTGTGCTGCTTTTATTTCTGTGGAAATTGTGGTACTTTTTCAGTAGTCTTTGATTAGCATCCTAAATAGATGTATTCATTTCTTTTTAAAAATATCTTCCCGACCTCGAACTTTTGAACCATAGTGTACATTGTATCACTTATCTAAATGTCATATTAACTATTGTTTCATATACGCCATTTATACATACCATTTATGAGGCATTGTTTTGATTAAAATTTTCTGTATTAACTTGACCAAACAATCAAGTGGTCATATGAATTATTCATATAAAACTCTCATTGTCTACTGATTCGACATGCGCCAATGTTCTCTGCATTTGTTGCATGTGAAAGGTTATTTGTAAAGTGAGTAGCACGTAACCACATTCCTTTCGCATTATCTCAATGACGTGTGCTAAGTTCATAACGTAATCATTTTACAATTTTAGAAATGTACTATGAGTCACTCTCTTATTGAGTTTCATTGTGACTGAAAGATGAACTATCTGACACTTACAGTCAGGTCGCTTCCTCTTGGGAAGTACCCGATGATCCTTTAAAAGGTCATAAACATTTCATTGGTTAAAAACATTGAGCTCTGCTGATTGTGTACAGAACATCACCCTGACTACTGCTGTATTTCTAGATACAATGCACCGTATAAGTTATAGTGAAAATCAAAAAGATGCTTTGAGATGTCCATGCATGACATCACATTTTAATAGTTATGCTTATTATATTTGTCAACCAAAAAAGGAGTTTTAGGTTATTTTATGATATTTCGAACATTTATTGCATTATTTTAGTGTCGTGTGTTATCCTGAAGGTGTTGTGTTGTGTAGGTTACACTCAGCTCTGTGTATTTACAAGCATTGCTCCTGGATATGCCAATTTCAATGAACATCATGTGGCCTGTTTTGCCACATTTATTATTTTTTCATTATATTTGTTTTTATTTCATTCAGGATCCGTATATATTAAAGGAATAGTGCACTCAAAAATGAAAATGTACTGAAATTGTACTCAAGCCATCCATTCTATTTCTTCATGGGAACTGATTTGGAGTAATGTAGCACTGTAGCACTGCAATGTAGCACTAATGGATGCTCTGCAGTGAATGGGTGCCGTCAGAATGAGAGTCCAAACATCTGATAAAAACATCACAATAATTCACCAGTAATCCACACCATTCCAGTCCATCAGTTAATGTCTTGTGAAGTGAAAAGCTGCGTGTTTGTAGTAAACAAGTCTGTCATTAAAGTGTTTTACCTTTAAACCATTGCTTCTGATCTGTGCATATTTCTCTTCCAATTCAGACGAGATGGTTTTCCACTACAGAAAGCAACAGAGGGCTTGTATTTTAGCCAAAAGCAACTGTTTGAGGTTATAAACATCCTAATGATGAAGTTATTTCTTACAAACACGCTGCTTTTCACTTCACAAGACATTAACTGATGGACGGGAGTGGTGTGGATTACTTGTGCATTATTGTGATGTTTTTATCAGCTGTTTGGACTCTCATTCTGACGGCACCCATTCACTGCAGAGGATCCATTGCTGAGCAAGTGGAATTCTGAATTTCTCCAAATCTGTTCCCATGAAGAAACAAACTCATCTACATCTTGGATGTCCTGAGGATGAGTACATTTTCAGCAAATGTTCATTTTTGAGTGAACTATTCCAACCAGAATTAAGTTAAATAGTTTTTTCTTTTTTTTTTTAAAATGAGCTTCTCGCATCACTGCAGTACACCGGCTTGGTTAAACTTTTCACCTGAAACAGAAAAGTGAAATTAATGACTGAGATATGATCAATCTGTCAAACATTACAAACAAAATTCACAGTGTTGTGTGGGAGTAATATTGTTCATGTTACAAGCTGTCTGCATGTAATGGCTGTTGAACTGAGGGATGGAAAAGAGCCCCTGCCGAATCTAGCATTAACATGAACCACCTACACACATTCCATCTGTGAAAGAAAGACAGGCAACTATTTTGAAATGATACAGGCATTAATATAGGTTTCATTCATAGCGTTAAAATCTTGCTGTAGCGTGCATTATTTGTAGCAAGTGGATGAATGTTCATCATAAATCTTTAATAATACAAGGTACATCTTTCCAGTGATTATGTCAGACCAGTGACATTGGTTCCAATACGTGCAGATGACCTAAATGTTCTTATTTAATGTGTGGCATGTGTGAAACAACACAGCATGGACCCTTCGAATTAGGTTTCAAATGCTAAGAAGAGGTAAAGATTGTCCTCTAGTGGACAGAATGCAAAATAGAATAATGTCTCAGCTATGAAAAGAGCACCTATTTCCCATGACCAACAGTGACTTTCGAAGATGTTCATCATTCCATTTTAGTTGTATCAGTGAAGAAGACAACACTATCGGACGAGTTTCGCTTCCTGAGACACAAGATAAAGAGCTTTCAGTCCACCAATGTTTTGAACCGAATAACAAGACTCATCAGGTTTTTTCAGTAAATTCATGATTTGATCATATTTGATCAGTCATTCAACAACTAAACACCAAATAATGAATAAAGCGACAACATGTCATATATATATAAAAAAATTATTTTTTTTTTTTTTCCTTTTTCTTTTTAGGTTTTATCTTAACTATGCACTATTTGCTGTTGTGCATAGTATGTATGATACGTACACTCTAAAAAATGCTGGGTTGCATTTATTTTATTCATTGGTTTATTTGAATAATGATAGTACAAAAAACATCATTCTAGCAAAAAGCTGAAAAATACACTCTAAAAAATGCTGGGTTGTTTCAACACAACATTGGGTCAAATATGGACTAACCCAACTTTTGGGTTAAAAATGTAATTTTACAATTTAACCAAAAAGTTGGGTTAGTCCATATTTGACCTAAAGTTGGGTTGAAACAACCCAGCATTTTTTAGAGTGTAGCCTATATGATTATTTATAGACCTTATGCGCCAGAGAAGCACGCAGCCATCTTTAGAATTTTATCTTTGAACTTCAGGTTTGGATGGAGCTCTATAGCATCGCTGTTGAAGAGTGCACTCTAAAAAATGCTGGGTTAAATACAACCCAATGGCTGGGTTTGTCCCGATTTTACCCAGCACTGGGTTGTATTTAACCCAGCATTTTTTAGAGTGTAATTATAGCTGGTGAAGTGGATTTACTTTACATATTGTAGTGGAAACTAAAGTTATAATGAGCATTGTAATGTTGCAGGCAGATGTCAAAACAACACTCTAAAAAATGCTGGATTGTTTCAACCAAACGTCGGGTCAAATATGGACTAACCCAACTTTTGGG
>NW_015537979.1:910866-920079 GCF_001515605.1 Sinocyclocheilus anshuiensis | reverse complement strand
AATGTAACCCAACAGCTGGGTTAGTCCATATTTGACCCAAAGTTGGGTTGAAACAACCCAGCATTTTTTAGAGCGAAATATCAGTAAACCGGAAGTTTTTAAAACAAGCAGTTCATTCATAGATTTGTACGACCTTACGTTCACGCTGTGCAAATACAAGCGGAAGACAGAAGACAACAAGAGCAGCGCTGAAAAGGTGCGGAGCTACATAAGGTCTCTATCTACTTGAGCATAGGCAAAATATTGAAATTATTTGGGAAGGGAATTTTTGTTTAATTGAGGTAGCACATGGCACAGAGCATGTGATACCTCAAAAAAAAAAAAAAAAAAAGCCACAAATATCAATAGGACAAATGTAAGACTGTGTCCATTCAAAGATTTGGTGAGGTTGTTGTTAGTTTTTTTTGGTAGTGTGCACTGAAAGTTAATGCGAGATTTTGGCCTCAGTTATTAAACAGAAAAAGGCTTGAGCAAGAGTGAAGTTTGAACAAGAATAAATATTCGCCCTCGCCTACCATTGTTTACTATTTTTATTTATTTTCTACAATTTTCTATGGGATATTGTGTAACTTCTATCAGAACCCATTTTTTTTTTTTAATGTTTTGAAACTATAGTAGAGCTTTAGGATTTTTTTAAAAGAAAGATTTGATTATTTTCCTTGTTCTACAGAGACTATCAAAATTGGTATCATCCAAATATGTGTTATAGAAGATCAGGGGCCGGTTGCATAAACTGTTTAGACTAGTCTTAAAAATGTAGTCACCTACTTTTTTTTTTCTTCAAGACTGGTCATAACTTTTTTCATTCAGTTATGAAAAGGTTGATTGTTCTTATTTGTATTGGAAAAGTAAGACTGATTCTTGGCAACTGCTAGTTGGTCAAACTAGTTCTTAAGACACAGTCTTAACATGGTGGCTAAGTTTATGCAACTGGCCCCTACGTTTTAATTTTGTGTTGTACTTATAAAAAAAAAAAAATCCTGTTAGGATCCTTTGGTTCTAAATTAGTATAACAGGAATTCTGAAGAAAAAAAAAGATTTTGACTGAGGTATAATAACAGCAGTCAGACGTTAAGTATCCCGTCAAAGTGATTCAATAGAATAAAAGAAAGGCCCTTCACCAAAAAGCCGTCTGAAGTAACGATGCCATGGCATGATTGGACGTCGTCCAGCAGCATTTCAGTGAGCAGTTAGGACTAATCCCCATGACGTCACGAGCGGGTGGGGTGGGGGGAGCCTTCAGAAACACGAGAAGAGTCTCTTTCAGAGGAGCAAGTACCAACATGCCCGGACTGCAGGACTTCCAAGTAGATTGTAACAGTATTTACAAGTCGGAAATTGATCTTTAGCCACAGAGGAATGCGGCAACGATGCGTTAGAATCAAGAACGGATCCTTTTAGTGGAATTATTTTCAGCAGAACCTCTAAAGTTGAGCGAAACCAAATAAATGAAGGCGTTTTATACTGTATGGGCGCACAGCGGTTATGCGCGTTTGCGTGCAATGTTCGGTCGTTAACGCTGCGCGAAAACAGCAGCGAACGCTTCGTCGATTCTCGTTTTTGTTCCACTCCAACCTTTATTCAGAATGAACCAGTGTAAAGTCATGAAGGACGGCTATCTGGAGAAGAGGAGTAATGGAGTTCTGCAGCTGTGGAAGAAGAAGCGGTGCGTTCTGTCAGAGGACGGGCTCCGTCTGTACGACTGTAAAGGCGAGAGCGGTAAAGAGATGCGCTTCGAGCAGATGACCACGCTGGACTGCGTGGAGTATAAACGGGGTCTGGTGTACTTCACCATCGTGATGAACGGCGGGAAGGAGATTGACTTCAGGTGCCAGCAGGAGGGAACGGCTTGGAACGCGGAGATCGCGCTCGCGCTGGTGCGCTTCAAAAACCGCGTCGCCGTTCAGACCGGCAGGAACAGACATTTGTCACATGCGGGCAGCTGCGGGGAGGGAGACGTCGAGCTTTGAGGGTAAAGACGACTGATTTTGATGTTGACCGGCGTTTATTCTGGAAGGGCTGCTTGTGTGTTCCTAGCATGGAGAAGCGTTCTCAGGAATCAATTATCCATCTGCTATTCATTTACTGGGTTGAGCTCAATGAAAGACCGCTCTGTCCGGTCTGACACACGGAAAATCATGACTAAATATTCCTTTATAGTTTTGAGAGACTTTACTAAAGGTTTTGTATGAAATAGCTGCCCGAGTGCCCCCCCCAAAAAGAGAGAAGAACTTTCAATTCGGAATTTCGATGATAATTTGGAATCAATTCTAAAAGATCATATTGGGAATTTGCTTAAAATTCTGATTCTCAATATTCCCAAATTCCCAAAACAAAAGCTGGATATTTTAAAGCACATAGCTCCCAATAGGACAATTATATCCATAGGAAAAATACTCATATGGAATTTAAAGAACATTTTTAAACACCAATTGCTCCCTACGTGATTGTACTGTTATTAGCAAGTCATTAATGAATTCAAAAGGGTTCCCAAAGCACATTATTAATAAATATTATAAAATCCTGTTGGATCTTTCATGTTATTCAATAGAATGTTTTAAAACTCTTATTTGATCCCATTAGAATACTTTACAATTGGTTCCAGATTTTATTAGAAAAGCCCATAGACATTTTAAACGCATTCTTTAAGGATTTTTATTTATAAAGGCATTCATGCTGAATGAAACGTGGAAATCAGACCAGATATTATATTTTCTTTGCTAATAACAGTAATTTGCAATCATGCATTACAAATACACACAATTTGGATTGTGAGATTTTAGTTTTATGCCATTTCCATTTGTGCATAGAAACATTAGGGATCTTATCTATTCACGAACAGCTTGTAACACTCCAAAGAGAAAGGGAAACTTGAAATCGCATCATATGACCCCTTTAATAAAAAAAAAACCTCCAGTGTGCTGAAAAAAATAGATTTCACTGGATGAATCTCACAAGTCTTTAAACTAATGCAGTATGACTGTTGTATCCCCCAGATTTCTCAACCCAGACGCAGGACTGGATCCAAAAGAGGAGAAACCATGGACAAGAAAGTGAAGGCAGGAGCCCAATGTTAAGAAAACACCCGATGAAAAACGCAGACTACTTTAAAACTCATTTATTTCTTTTCTTTTGTGCTTCCACCATTTATCAAAGTGACACCTCTTGGCATGCTCGCAGACACAGTGAATGGATTTGTACATGTGGGTGTCACGCCATGGATGTTTTGTACACAGTGTAGTTTTTCCATGCAGTTTTATTGCAGAAGTCAACGGCAACAGAGACCCAATGGATTGCTCTTCACTATAAATCAATGCTAATTACACTCCTCACAATGCCAGAGTGGATTTTGGCATGGACTTTATACTTTTAAGAGACATATTTACCTCGTGCTAAATGGAGGACTCGCACTCAGTATTATAAGTGAAAGCATGATGCTGCTTTAGGAGACATTAACCATAGATGAAGTATGATTTACAGCTGCACTGTTTAACATTTCATAAGTATTTGAAATCTGGATTCATTCACTTGTAAAGGTTTTTAAACCACACAGAAAGCACGGCAGGCTGCTGTTCCTTGGAATGTATCCCGACTGGACGGAAAACTTGATGGATGTGTTTTTATTTTGTTTTCCTCGGGGCAATGCTGTTATTACTACAATTTTTTCCATATTCTGCCTACATACCCAGAGCGGTTGCCAAAGTTTGATAATAATCGTCTGCATTGTGATGGGTAAAAAAGATTATAGAGGAAATGTGTTCTGCACAAGTCTCATTATGCCATTAGGTACACATTGTCTAAATAAAAAGAATGATTTTGTGGCTTTGAAAGACATATCGGTGTGAATTAGTTTGTCGAGGCCCGAGGCAGCAGTGGGATTTTGAATGCTAATTAGAAGCAGTGTTTTAGCTCTCAGTCGCTTTCTCGACTCTCAACCTGAAGTGTCTCTGCAGCACATGCCCGGACAATGGCCTCACTGACTAATAATGTTCTGCCTTGCCTGCTTTCCCCAGCTGCCAGTCTCACCGTGAGGCCATCAAAGAAGTTGTCAAACAGGGCTTTTTTTCGTCAGGATGAATGTGTTTTGCTGTTGTGCATAGTAATCTGTGGAAGTGCATGCATTAACAAACTAAGGAGTGAAGGGAAGTGTAGTATTAATCTGAAGCATGCCACAACCGGTTTGTTATCATAATAAATGCCTAAATGAAATGACAGACTGTGAAAAATCCGTTCAAAGTCACTGAAAATCTGATGAAATCTTCACATATGCTTCTGCGAAGTCACAACCCAATAATGACTTGCAGATCAGATCCAGTTGGTGGAAAACTATGGTAAATGCAAACAATTATGCATTGATAAATCACTGCACATGAAGTAGATAATACCCATCAGTCATTGCACATCAGTATAAGGTTTGACTAAAGTGAAAAGAGTCAAGGGGCCGTCACAATGTTATGATGGTGGCCGTGGACCACATAACAGTTAAAAAGACATGCAATATAAACAATCCATGTTTTATATTAAACATGGCAACAGACATGTATTAACAAATTTAGAGTTTTTGAGAACGACACATTCTATTACATTAATATTTAATTAGATGTTTAAATATTAATATTCATTTGTTCAAATATATGTCTATTTCTGTCAGGACCACTATCGTCAAAGATGATTGACAATTAACATACAGTTTGGATTGGCGGTATGGTTCTGTTCTGGGCAAGAACTCCCTGCGCCTCCATGCAGCCTAGCATGGATGAGAGCAGGGAGAGCAGCAATAACCCCCCAGGGTAAACAGAACAGAACTAACATAAATGTATTGCAGATATTGTTAAAGTTCAATAATGTTATGTACACATTTTAGAATCAGTCTAATTCAAGGAGAATCAGAAGGCTGAATCCTGACTGACAGAGGAGGAGCTGGGGATGGAGGAGGGTAATTAGCTATTGAGCAATGCGAAAACTGCTGATAATACTGAGGGACCTTATATATGAATGCTTAGATAGGTGTCGTATTCCCATAGGTAGATGGGGATCAGCTGAAGGTCAGCTGATGCGAGCTTGACTAACGTGACCTGCCAGAACTAACACTACACTTGATTTGTATGTATATGTAAGTCACTGTTCCCACAAAAACATATGTAGCAGCACATCTGTTTTCAACGTTAATAATAAGAAATGCTCGTTGACAATCAGCATATTAGAATGATTTCTGATGGATCATGTGAAAATATGTTTAAATATGTTCAAATACACAACAGGTTTTAAATTGTAATACATTTTCACAATATTAAAGCTTTTACTGTATGTTTGATCAAAAAATGCAGCATAGGTGAACCTAGGTGTGTGTGTGTATATATATATATAATCTGATAAGGACTAATAATGGAACAATTTTAAAAAGTCATTTTTTTTCACTGTTATTTAGGCTACATCAGGATTTGCATTTTCATGGGTTTCATGTTTTTTTGTTATTTGTTGTTATAAGAGACAAAGACAAAAACAACATTGTGCATCAAAACCACTCCTTTCCTGGTTAAAAAAACAAACAAACAAAAAAAAAACATGATTTTAAAGTCAACAAATTTCAAGAGCTGAATGTAACATTTTTGACAAGCCAAAATATCAGTCTTTGAATAATATGTATTTTTTGAGCTACAGATGAAACTTCATTCCATAAAATAAGTATAATGAACTAAGCAAAATGCATTTTTTATAGTTTATATAATACCCAAACATCAAACACAGTTCACCCCTCATGCATGTTAAAATGTCCGTCAGGAACTTAGGCTTGCTGTTGATCGCAATATTAGAACTAAAAACACTGACAAACACACACTCATAGGCATCAATCGCTGTAACTGTATTTGCATGACTGCGTTTCATGATGTTGCAATCCGTTCCAAATCAACTAATGCACTCGAGTGAAGTGAACTTCTACTGATGTCCCCTGCTGAGTGTGTAGGCAGCATTGAAGACTGTGTAGGCGCCTATCGACTGTCATATTCCACGCTCTCCAGTGTAGCTCTGGTCTCATCTCCTAACCCGATCTCATGAAAGTGCGTATAAATAGTACGCGAAATAAAAACGAAAACTCGTGGTATTGAGACTTTGGCGTGTATATGCTACGCGATGGGTAGGATTCGGGTTGTGGGGTTGATGCGTATCATATGTACGCGAAAACTGCGTATCATATGCACACCAACAAATTCCGTATCATATGTACGCGAAAACTGCGTATCATATGCATGCCAACAAATTCCGTATCATATGCACGCGAAAACTGTGTATTATATGCACGCCAAACACGTGCGTAGCATATACACGCCAAAGTCAATTTTTGCGTATCAGTACCACGAGTTTTCGTTTTTATTTGGCGTACTATTTATGCGCATTTTCATGGCCGTTCGGTGCCCTGGGCTGTGCCTGCGGCCTTGCAATAATAGGCAGATTGTGTGTGGAAAACCCCAGAGCCAGAGCTACTGAGGAGGCTCTGTTAAAAAAAGCCACAGTCTCCAGATGACTCAGCAGTCTGGCAGCTTCCTTACAGCCTACTGGACCTCACCACATGTATGTAATGGCTTTGCTGTGTTGTGTACAGCAGTTTCAGAATAAAGTCCTCTTTGATTGTGTGTATATAGAGTTGAACTGTAATTAGACCAAAATACAGGCTACTAATTGTTCTGTAGAGGTTGCTAAGCTTTAATTTGCTCCGTCGCAAGTCCTTCAGAAGTCGATAAGAGCTATAAATGTGTAGTTATTTATTTACTCTAAATATATTATGTCATATGGAGTTGCCTGATTGTTCAAAGTGAATCAGGTTGCCTCATTTGACTCCTGTTGAATGTCACACACACATACAGACATACAGTCTCTCCCAGTTACATAATGCTTCAGTCTGCACCTGGACATGTTGTGGCATCTTTTCCCAAAGGTGTGTCTCTGCGGCTTCAATGGGGTTCGAGGCGGCACACGGTGGCAGTCAGACTGCATGTATAGGGATTCATGCTCATAAACACACTCACGGGTCATGAGAGAAATGACCTGCAGTAATACATGTGAAGTGTGTTCAACAGCTGAGCTCGGATGATAAACAGGAAGGGTGCTCATATATGCACATCCTTCTACAACGAATTCGTTTGAAGTAGTAGAGAATAAGTTTGGCTCTCGGGAGTCAGAAAACACAATAGAAAAACAAAATAAAAAAAATGCAATAAAACTAATTTAAAAAACAAAAATAATTAATCAAATCAAATAATAATAATCCAAATATTTTTAGATTCAAAATTCAATAAAAAAAAAAAATCATTATCATGACCAAATGTTAAAGCTGATTAATTTATTAAACTAATTTATTGGTGGATATAAAAATCAGTTTGAAGTAATAGTTCACTCAAAAATTACAATTCTGTCATCACTCATCCTCATGTTTTGCTAAATCAGTATGACTTTCTTGTGGAACAAGAAGATAATTTGAGAAATGTGTTTTTTGTCCATACACTCTCAGAAAAAAGGTACAAAAGTGGTACCTTTTCAAAAGCTACTAATATACCATTTCGATTTTAGGTACTAATATTAAGCTCTTGAGACCCGGCAAAACATTTTAGGAAAAAATGTAGTATTTTTTCATGTCATTACACTGTTTAGAGCATTAATAAAAATTGTAAAAAAAATTTAAATGAGATTTCATTCATAAGTTATGCTACGTCCTTGGTAGAGGACATCGGGACTCAAATGTATTATTTTTTAAATAAAAAGACATGAATGAACATGCATAGGCAAAAACAATAGATTTTTTTACATTTTAGAATAGATTTTTAGTTTTCAGGATTTTTTTTTTTTTACCAAACTTTGCATAAAGACTGTGGCATGTATAGTCTCAAGAGAAATTCACTAAAATATAATGTCCTCATATGAGGATGCAGGGTCTCAGGAGGTTAAGGTAGAATATGTACACTAAGGTATACGTATGCATCTTTTGGGGTAAAAAAGGCTGTAAAGATGTACATTTTGAAAAGGTACCGCTTCAGTGACAGCTTTTGTACCTTTTATTTTTATCCTGAGAGTGTTCAATAAAAGGCAGTCTTTACCAACATTGCTCAAATGATCTTCTTTTGTGTTTCACAGAAGTAAAGAGCAGAAATCTTCACGTTAATGTGCTGTTGATTTTTCTCTTGACTGTGGTTGTCCTGTCTCTCTCTAGACACATTCCAGAAGGATGTGTGCATCATTGACAGAGGCATGTGAAGAGCAGAGAGACGTGTGTGTGAACCGTGTTAAAATAGCAGACGAGTGTGAGCCTGATGAATTCAACAGGACCCTTTAACCTGCTGCTCATGTGTTTAATAAAACAGAAAACAGACACTTTCCTGAATGATCTCTGTCAATAAAGTGTGAATTCTCCTGAAAACTAAAGCCGCACTTGAGTTCCAGCATGAAATATTAGACTATTAAAATTCATTACTAAGACTGTGAACTTATGTGTTATATGTATAAATGGAAAGTTAGACCTAATTAGTGCATTGGTACATTTTTGTTCAGAATGTTAGTATATTTTAATTATTAATTAATTTATTAATAATGTACATATTTATTTACATGTGTTCACCATGTATTAAATATTTATAAAAATACAAATATTTAATAGGTATATATTTAAGAATATATTTTTAGTTATATTTAGTAAGTTTTATTTTTTTGTTATATTATATTTTGTCAGGGTTTCCCACAAGATTGTGT
This sequence comes from Sinocyclocheilus anshuiensis, assembly GCF_001515605.1. Classification (NCBI taxonomy): domain Eukaryota; kingdom Metazoa; phylum Chordata; class Actinopteri; order Cypriniformes; family Cyprinidae; genus Sinocyclocheilus; species Sinocyclocheilus anshuiensis. Next base: position 911,340 of record NW_015537979.1, on the reverse strand, counting down.
GCAGGGGGTTTGTGCGTTGATGAAAAGCCGATCATTAATTAAATGATTAAAACAGAAAATAAAAATAATAAACACACACACACACACACACACACACACACACACACACACACTTAAATATTTTATTTGTTTACTTGAATGTCATGTGACCATTACCCAACATCAGAGAACTGTGAACATGAAAATGTGTTGATATTAATGATATTAACTTAAAATCTCAGGGGTACTTCAAATAAACATTTTAGATCGACAAAGTTCCCTGACAAAAAAGTTTGGGAGTCCCTGAGTTACATAATAAAATGTAAAAGTTACATTTGATTAGATGAAAGTGCATAAAGATCTCCAGCAGAGGGCAGACTGACTCAAACATCATGTGGACTGATGTTTACGAAGAAGAATTTCTGCAGCTCAAATGGCTATGTAATGTAAACATTATAATAATATAATATGTCAAATGTTATATATATATATATA
>NW_015537979.1:909318-910809 GCF_001515605.1 Sinocyclocheilus anshuiensis | reverse complement strand
ATATATATATATATATATATATATATATATATATACTGTCTATATTCCTCATATCTGAAGAAACACTTAGAGAGAAGCATCTGTTGACATGATCCTGATAGACAAAGCCCTGCTGTGGGTTCTCTGGTGCACAGGAGGACTGAATGAATGTCTGATTCTCTGCAGAGTGCGGCTGTTGTTTGATGCCAGTTTGACTTTGGTCTATATATATTTTCATAACATTGACCCTATATGATGGCAACACGCTGGTTTTTTAATATAAGGTCAGGTCAGGTCTTACAGGCCACTGTATCAAGTGGATTCATAAAACTAACACTGAAATCTGATGTTCCTGCTTGACTACTACAGACAAAAACATTGATTCTTCATGCACTGGTTAGTTTTGAGATTTTGGGTTATTCAGCTTTTCATAACTCAGATTAATGGAAAGAAAACATCCTAAATAGATTTTTAAGTGTTTATTTTATTACACTTTATCTATTTGTGTCTGTAGACTTCAATTACAGTACATATCTTTAAAGCCATTTTATCAAAAATATTTTTTTCTTCTGCAGAGTCAGAAATCTCTGCTTCAGCAGCACTTACATACACTTATATACTTTACAGTTTTATTCATATCTATATTCTGAGAGTATTTACAGAGGGGTTTGTCCATATGTCATTCGTCTAATTTTATACATACAATTTTATTCCTAAAAAAAACATGGTGATGGTATTTTCAGATTTATGGAGTGATAAAACAGATATCTAAAATCAACTTTCCGAAAATATTTAATTCCAATATGTCAATTAATAAATTAAGCAAAAATGTTGAACCTGGCTTTACATTGTTCAGATTTCTGTTCTGGAAAATTATGCAAATTAGTGCATATTCAATTAGATAATGCCTCATTTGCAAATTTAAAGTCTGTGTAAAGCAATATTAAATATATGTTCCGAGTTTCACACCACAGAAAAAAACGTGTTATTAACCACCCAGCCATATTTGAATGGCAAAAAACGCCAAGTAAATAAAATAAGGTATCAAAATCTTGAAAAAAAAATAAGCAGCATTCTCTGCGGGGCGTGTCCGCTGTCGGCGCTGAAGCCACACCCACTCGCGGAAAAGCTGCCGCCTCTCTGTAAAATACCGCTACAACTTGAATGGATCAGATCATGAATACAAAAATAGTGAAAAGCTATTTAAAACCCTTGTGTTGTGTTCAGAACCCTATCACACTTACGAGTTTACAGAGCAAAAAGGACCCGGCCTCATAAAATTGCTTATAAATCACGAAGCAAATATAAATACAAAACCAGTCCTAAATGAAAGATAAGAAGTTGACAAAAAGATTGAATCCAATCTTTTTTGGTAATATAGCATAATGAGTGATTTATAAGTATTTGTTTGAGGCCGGGTCCTTTTTGCTCTGTAACATCACGGGTGTAACAAGGTGGAAAATCTCCCCCAGAAAAGTATGAAAATTATCAAAAATCTTTTTAGAAGTAGTT
>NW_015537979.1:863557-909234 GCF_001515605.1 Sinocyclocheilus anshuiensis | reverse complement strand
GCAAAAGCACTTTATTTGGCCTTCCGGAAGTAGATGCAATTAGGAATCATTGGTTAAGATTTATTTACAACAGAACAAAACAACCCAGATGTTCGAATTTGTGCAAAGCATTTTATGGAATCAGCAATACATTTCTAACATTTATAATGTGTTTAGAAACAATTCTCTCAGTTGCCTTTCCAAGGACTTTAATGTTTGCAATTCTTAATGTAATTATCAACTGGGGAAAGTATGATTTCTAATTAAAATTTTTACCCTATTCACCCGTGGTGTCTTGCCTTTATCAGGCATGCTGTATCTTTAGTTCTGTTCCAAAAATACATATTCACAATCATTGCAGATGAGACCATCATGCAGTGTTAGTGTTTTTCTAGGTCAGCATTAGAGGATCAGGGTTTGAGTGAGATGTTTCAGCACTGCAGGGGGATCCGTGAGGAGAGGAATGTGGCCCTGCTGCTCGACAGGTGCTGGATTCAAAACACACACATGCAGACAGACAAATCACAACACACACACACACACACAATACACCCCGAGGAGAAAACACTCTTTCTTATGTGAACTTTGATGTAAGACATTAGCATTTATTAGAAATGTAGCATTACATCACTTGCTCACCAATGGATCCTCTGCAGTGAATGGGTGCCGTCAGAATGAGAGTCCAAACAGCTGATAAAAACATCACAATAATCCACAAGTAATCCACACCACTCCAGTCTATAATAACACTTCCTCCTGTGAAAAAGTCAATCTCCTGTTGTCTGCTCTCACATCAACATCCACCAATATATTTGTTTAGAACTGTTTTGGGCTGTTTTGGCTTGTAAACGTTTCTTGATGTGTACATATTTCTCTTCTGATTCAGACAAAATGAACTGTAGGAAGCATTATAGTGGATAGTAACGTCTTAATAATGGATTTCTTTACTACAAACACACAACTTATGTCACAAGACATTAATTGATGGACCGGAGTGGTGTGGATTACTTGTGGATGTTTTTATCAGCTGTTTGGACTCTCATTCTAACGGCACCCATTCACTGCAGAAGATCCACTGGTGAACAGGTGATGTAATGCTACATTTCTCCAAATCTGTTCTGATGAAGAAACAAACTCCTCTAAATCTTGGATGGCCTGAGGGTGAGAAAATGTTTCACACATTTTCATTTTTGGGTGAGCTATTCCTTTAATTCTGACATTTTATTGTTGCCAGATGTTAGTGGACCATGTTGATAGTTGATCTACACCTGTGTTTATTCCAACAGGACACCTGTGTGGAAAAAATCACTGCCAGTAAAATGCCTCAGAAAAGCGCTGTTAGTCCTGAGAAAATCTCTAGCAACATATGTTTTGATATTTTATAAGTAATACAATGACATTCTGAATTAAGAGTGGCTTAAGTGTCCAAATACTTTTTGGAGCCACTGCATATTGACATTTCACAGCATAGCAGACGAATCAGCTCTGAGCAGATAAACTGGCGCAGCAGACAGATAGTAAAGAGCCGTGGAGCCATGAGATGAACCCAACGTGTAAGGAGAGAGTGAAAGATTTGCGCTCTAATAATATCCTCCACTGACAGATTAGAGATACAGAGACGCTGTGGGTTAAATAAGAGGGCATATCTCTATTCTGTTATCAATAATCCGTTTGAGGACAACACGATACAAACCCACATTGTAAGGTAAGATGCTTCTACTGATGGGACATCTGCTGATCACAAGAGACATTGAACAAATATATATTTCATGATAAACTAAATGCAAGCGGTCTTCCGTTCATTTTGAGGTACTCTTGTTTTTTTGTTTATTTAGTACATTTCTATATTTAACTTCCAGACACTGTTTTATTGTCTTATTAATGTCTTTTTGAAATAGTGAAAGTCTCATTTTATCAGCGTTCTTCATCCTGACATTCTCATAACTTTCATAATTAATAAAGTCTCTCGTAATGGTCAGGTAATTATATGGGTTATTATGATGCATTAGAGAAATATAATTTAATATAATTAGTAGTTTTATCAATTCAGTTGGTGTAACTCTTCAAGAGGACTACTGTTTATTGTGAATAATTTCTGCAGATAAATTTAATAATCTAATCTAATCTGATATAATATAATATAATAAATTTACCCTACATAGGACAGTTGTTCTGTGTTGATATTTATGAGTAATTGACGGTTTTCTTTCAACCTTAAGCATTTATTTTTTCCAAAATTTACCCTTCACCAAATGCTTTACCTCTTTAGATAACTTTCTCTTTGTGGAACCGGACGGGTCCAAATTCTTGCTCTTGTGTTAATCCAGCTGAGAAAGTAGTAGGATCACTCATGACTTTGTTTGAGGGGTGTTTCGGTCACTGACTAGAGATATGCAGAAAATGTGAGTGGGTCAGAGGAGGTCAGGATGTGGCCGTGATGTATTCCTAAATTCAGTCGGTGGAAATTCAGTGGGAGTTCAATTTGATTTGATGTATCAAATTCATCTAGAAATCACTGAATAAAATGATTTTGCTCTCTTTTAGTTGCCAAGATGCCTGAACAAGGGTAAGTGTGGATCTCTAATACCAACAATAATCTCTGGTATTAAGTTGTCAGTATATACTAATGTACATTTTATGCTGTATTTTCAGGCAAGAGGTAAGTTATGCATTATTTTTTTCTAACAAATCAAATAAAACTTTGATTATTTGATCATCTGTACTACCTGTACTGTGGTATAACTTTCACATCTCTGGCCCAGAGGAAGTCCAAGATCTCAGCCTCAAGAAAGCTTATGCTAAAGGTTGGTTTGCAGCACATATAAATTCAACATTTACATTAATATTTATCATTTCCCCCCCACTCAACAAGCAGCAATATTTGAGATTTAAGATTTTAATACTTGGGAGGTTAGAGGTTTGTTAAAATCACTAATTCATAAGAAGAATAGTTTTTTTTTGAGTCCATAACACATCACTAGATGTCTTAACCAAGATAATGTTGGGACTGTCCCAATTCCACAATTCTAGTCTTAAAAGTAAGTGTGTACCAGGACCGAAAAATGCCAAAGCTCAGTACCCTTAATGAACGCTAAATCCAGAATATCTCAAATATGGCTTCAGAGCAGTATTTGAGGCTAAGCGTATCCCATCATTCATCATATTACTTAATATATTACATATAATCTGGTAGGAAAACACTTGCAACTGATTTGTATCACTTAATTGGAAGCACCACAATTAATAAACAATGTCTTGTGTTACATAGGGATACTAAACAGACATTAAGAAATGTATTTTAAAGTGCAAAGTATTGAAAACCAAAATGTGTAAATAAAGCTCTGTAAAAACTTTACTTGCATTTTTATACAACACTGTAAGTGTGTCCCATCAGGTAATTAAACGTTCTATACACTTGTGGTCCCACTTGAACACTTGGGCTAAATACCCAAAATATGCCACAGAAGTAGACAAGTTGTCAAAAGCAAAGACCACGGATTGGGTATTGGGACAGTCACAGGCCCATTGACATTTATATGTGTGTGGTTTCAGAGTTTGATGGTGGCCAAGGCCAAAGAGGAGCTGGATCAGGAGATGTTGGATAAAGAGGAGGAGAAGCAGAGGTATCTGCTGGAGAAAATTCCTCCTCTGCAGACACAGGGCATGTCATTCGCTGAGCTTCAGGTAACCGTGCTAAATAAAGTCCCCCTCCAAACTTACAGTTTTGCTCATTTGGTGCCACACAAAAATCCTCACGACTTGAAATCTAATGGTACAATCACTGCTGCTTGTGCTACTGCAACCATTGCTTATTTGCATATTAGCTTTCATAAGGCTGATGCAAATGTCTTGCCCAATGCCTATCTTAATTTGACTAATTGCAATGTAAATAGCCAACCATGGACATTATTATGAGATGTATGTTTGAGTGAAACGATAAGTAGGAAAATTGCCATTTGATATTTGGTTTCTTATAACAAAAGACCTTTTTGGTTGAGCTTTTATGTTGTTAGTCGGCACCCTGTGTAATATAACACGCATTCACATAAAAAAGGATTCCTGAAATTCAGTTAACATTTCTGTCTCTTTTAGGAACTCTGTCAAGAGCTTCATGCTATGGATAAAGAGGAGGAGAAGCAGAGGTATCTGCTGGAGAAAATTCCTCCTCTGCAGACACAGGGCATGTCATTCGCTGAGCTTCAGGTAACCGTGCTAAATAAAGTCCCCCTCCAAACTTACAGTTTTGCTCATTTGGTGCCACACAAAAATCCTCACGACTTGAAATCTAATGGTACAATCACTGCTGCTTGTGCTACTGCAACCATTGCTTATTTGCATATTAGCTTTCATAAGGCTGATGCAAATGTCTTGCCCAATGCCTATCTTAATTTGACTAATTGCAATGTAAATAGCCAACCATGGACATTATTATGAGATGTATGTTTGAGTGAAACGATAAGTAGGAAAATTGCCATTTGATATTTGGTTTCTTATAACAAAAGACCTTTTTGGTTGAGCTTTTATGTTGTTAGTCGGCACCCTGTGTAATATAACACGCATTCACATAAAAAAGGATTCCTGAAATTCAGTTAACATTTCTGTCTCTTTTAGGAACTCTGTCAAGAGCTTCATGCTAAGATTGATGTGGTGGATGAGGAGCGCTATGATATTGAAGCCAAAGTCTTACTGAATAAGCGTGAGGTATGAAAACCACATAAGCCATAGTTTAATAACCAGCTGGACAATGTCACAAGTTACTGTCTCCATCTGCTCTATTTGTAGGCTTCTAATATTAGTGTGCAATTCTTTGTGATTGTGATTTCATGAAAAGGTGGTAGAAATTTTGGTAGATGTTTTTTTTTACATAGGTATGGGCTATGAGCTGCCTTGCTGGCTACTCCCTACATAGGCCTAGTCAATTGCCTTCTAAGGGAAGATAGGAACTGAAATGGAATCTAATTAGCTACAATGTAAATAGACTACAACTGTGTCGTACAAAAAGTGCTACTCATGGGAATCAACTCCCAATTGATTCCAGTACAGTTTGGCATTAGCATGTTGCTAAGCTAAGAACATGGGACTCTAATCAGCATAAAAATTACATCAAAGTACACACAAACATTTGCTAAAATAGTACATTGTAATTAGTATTAAATATATTTAGATATACTGTTCACTTCTGAAAGAATTTTGTTTATAATTGACATTTCTCTTGCTTCGCTTGCTATCTTGCATGGATTTTTACATTGCAGTGCATTATGGGATTGCCTTCTCCACAACAAATACGTGAGCTGCGTCTGAAATCACACACTGTCTGAGTACTACAGTGCTGCAGTACAGTATGAATGTGTGTAGTATGAATTTAATCCGGACATACTACATCATGCTGTCACTAGCTGTTTCCATCCAAAGTTGCACATTTAAATTATGCGCAAAATTGGAATATCGCATAAAACATTTGCACGTAAATCACCGTTTCCATCCAGCGAGATGAAGAGAACAAAATTGTCACTTCCTGATAAACTGGTGCCAAATATCAGTAAAAAAAAAACTTTAATTCTTAGTATGAGAAGCCACTGCGGGTCTTAATCATATAATAGCAATTTATTCGGTAAATGTGTTTCCATCGTGGTTTATGCATGTTTTATTATCGGATAAAAAATTGATCCGACTCAGTTGAGTGCATACGTTTTTTATGCATATTTTTTAGACTCAATGCGTATCTTGGCATTTCCATTCAGCATTTGCACCAAAATGCACATAAAATCGTTTTTTTGTCTACTGTTTTATGAATAAGAATTCGGAAATACTATTCAATTCAAAAAAGGTAGCAATGCTACCTTTGAACCTGTGAAAGTATAATTATGCTATCTATGTAGTGAGCTCACTAGCTTTTGGAACAAAGCCTTAGTGTGTATATATGCATATATATATATCTAATAAGCAACTAAACAAATGACCGTCCATCCTCTAGGTCAAAGACCTGAACATTAAAGTTCTGGACCTGAGGGGGAAGTTCAAGCGGCCCACCCTGAGGAGGGTGAGGGTTTCAGCAGACGCCATCCTCCGATCTCTCCTAGGCTCAAAGCACAAAGTCTCAATGGACCTACGAGCCAACCTCAAATCTGTAAAGAAAGAGGATACTGAGAAGGTATGACGTCATCTGAACATGTGAAGTTATTTGACCAAGCCATTCAAGCCATGTCAAATGGGTATATCGATACGAATCAAACCTTATAAAACAAACCTATACACAAGTAGAAACATCATGGAATGTTCCATGTAAGATAATGGGAGAAAACTGTTAATCCTTCAAGGTTACGCCAGTGAAAACATTACTAACCTTCTAACCTTCTATCTGGACTGGCACTTGGACAAGTTGTGGATCGAGCAATAGGCAATGAAAAGAAACAATGTACCCTGACTATTCAGAGCTTAACAGAGCTCAGACAGAAGGTTGACATCACCAGAAGCAGCTGTTTGAAAGGCAGAGGCTCATGAGATATGAAGCGGAGGAGTAAAAGGCAATGATTTTAGAGCGCAAACAGTGACAATGTTCAATCTTTTCAGCGTTTGTCTTGAATATAATGCAGGTTGGGTGTTGTATGACAGACACGAGAGTGGACAACAGAAGTATGGTACACTAGAAGAAAAGCTTTTGTGTGGATGTGTAGTTGACTTCAGTGGAAATAACCTTTTTTTAATTGTATTTATTTGATCAGAGAGATGAAACGCAACACAAGAGACAAACTCTTCAATAGTGTAGTGAAACCAGCAAATTAAATGGCTGTTCAATTGAATGTCTTTGAACTGCATCAGTCGCATGCCGTCGATTACCCAGCAGTGGACAGTATTTTTACATTTTTTCAAGAATCTGTACTTTTTCTTTTACTTGTCTCCATTCTGAAGCATAATATTGAACCGTTTACTTCATTAAAAAAAACATATTATTCCTCGTTATTTCAAACTTTAGAGTTCAGCTCCTGCTTCAACACATCATAAAGATGTCTGATTTGTGAACGAGCTGATTCTTTTCAATGAACATATTGAATGAGTTTGCAAATCGCACTGAATGATTCATTCGCGAATAGCCTAAACCAGTTATCGGAGCTGTTCACATGCCAACAAACAACTTATTGATTCAATGATCTGGTCAGACAAGTATCCAGATAAAGTCGGCATGAAATCAAAAGCAAAACTTGCGTTCATCTGCATTCATTTGAGTGCCACGCCCACATCTCAACATCCAATCAACTACTACCATAGAACCAAGTCCCAGCCCTACATTTGTTCTTTTTCGATAATCCATTACATTCGAATTTCCATCACAATATGTTCACATCTGTCGCTACTTCTGTTTCATTGCGACTTTCTTTGCAACTAACAATCCACTGAATTGTTCATGTCTGACTCAAAATGTGCCAAGATCAGCGAGATCCTCAGAACTTCAGAAACTTGCAAGCAAACGACTCATTTCTTACTAATTTCGAATATTACTATTAAAAACTTTCAATCATTTAATCAGAATACATGGCTACTTTTGAATGACCAGAAATATGCTTTTTAGAACTATACAGTGTATTTACAACATCTACCAGCAGGGGCTAGTCATCTTGCTAACCAGCTTGCTATTGCTACACTAAAGCGTGTTATTTTACACATGCATCTGCTTACATATGCGATTGCTAGTTTCTGCTTCTTCTTCACTGTGTTTTGATCCAGAGATTCAGTACTCCTTCAGAGGATGTGTAATAGCGCCCCCTACCGTCTCGTAAATGACGGAAAATTCCATCAATGGCGGGGAAGTCTTTAAAAAAAAAACCCATTTTCCTTTTAAATCTTTCATTCAAGTGGAATCACCCAAAAGGCTAAACCCAAATTCATTATAGTGATATTCAATGGAATTCTATAATTTGCTGATCATATAATCATGTTTAAAAACAGCTAGTTAGTAGTAACCCTTCTGTTTCTTTCTGCAGAAGAGGCCAGTTGAGGACAGTGACTGGAGGAAGAACGTGGAGGCCATGTCTGGTATGGAGGGAAGAAAGAAGATGTTTGATGCTGCAAAAGGCCCCGCCCAGTGAAACCTTGTCTAGTAAAGTTAACACACAAGATTATGCAACTTATTGTTTGGCAACTAAAAAGGATTAGGTTTAGAGCTACATACTAACTATACTATTAAATACCAGATATACTGTTATTTCAGATGTCGCTGATATTGTAATTCATTGCAACTGCTCAGCATTGGTGCAAATGGCCAATAAGTAAATAATTACTAGCTTAGTTTATCTTTTATTATGTCAATATTCAGTTATTAGGAAGAGTCAATGGAAGGTGTACCAGTGCATTATTAGGATAAACAATGAGAAATATTTGTTGATGTACAAGGCTCATTATATATGTTTAATCTTTCCAAAAGATTCCCATGCTCAGTTTGGCATGTTTTTCTGATAGTCTGGCTGCGAATTATTGTTTACGAAAGCTTATAATCCTGATTTGCAGTGCTGAAATTAAACACATAAAATAAAAAGCACAAAAAGCTAATCCAAATTGTATGTAGGTATGTAATTGTACTTGCAAAAAAAGTGTATACTAACACAGCCAGGATAGTGTGATAATGTCGTTTTGCATGCTATATAACAGTAAAGTAGCTGAAGAATTTAAACAGATGCGCAGTGTTTCTTTGTTTAGTCTAATTTGATGCAAATGTTTAAAATGCTATTGAATAGGATCCTGCAGGAGATAGGGAGCTCGTTCAGGAAGTGAAGCGTTAACTATGAAGGCTGTCATTTGAAGACAGTGGACTCCAACCCTTATTTGCATAGTGGATATCTCTGTCTTCCCTGTGTTGGCATTGGGTGGGGTGTTCAGGCCACTTATGCATGCTGTACTTATTTAATGTTTAACAGTCAAAGTTTATTGTGATGCTCCTTACTTGGAATGCTTTTTCTCTCTACTTGCATGAGTGAATATAGAGGCAATTGTAAACTAAACAATATAGCGGAAGCATGTCACCAGATTTGTCATTCCAGTGCAGCTGCCTATTATTTCCTTTAAGACCAAACCCTATGGTATACTGGATAGGCTACTATGGCTTTCATATTGCTCCGGCCAAAGTACAGCAGGTCTAGCTGTCTCTTATAGGTGTGGCACAGGGAATAAAGCAAACACCCCCAGCCTTTGAGCTTCAATGGATTCTGAACTGTAGAGCAAATGCCACTGTGAATAATGACATAAAGTGATGCCCTATATGCTTGACTTCATGTAAAATGTTGTATTCACGTAAGAGAAGGTTTCAAAATGTAACATTGTTTTGAAACCCAGTACATTTAAGAAATACTATGAAACAATGCAACCAAACTAAATTCAAGAATGAGTTGACAACATGAAAAAAATTAAATGTTCCTATTACAAACTGTATTACAAGGATGTCATTGATTTATAGTAGGAATGGTCTTTGTTTTGTTGAGTCACTCATGTGACAAACTTGATGATGAAAAACAAAGTATATGTAATGTTAAAGGTAAAATGTTATGTTTTTGTATTTTTTTTTAATATATTTTTTAAGTATTCTAAAATACTTAAGGCAAATAACAATGTAATGTAATGTAACAAATATATTTTAGTTATTATTTTGATGAAATATTCGGCTTCTAGCTTTCTGACATTTCATAACTAAAACCATTATGTTTATATTGATAAGTATATGTAATGTAAAATGTCAATATATTTTAGTTTATATTATATATTTTTGGCCATTTATACCATTGCTTCTAGCTTTTTTACATTTTATTTAACTAAAACAATATAAGTTTTGAGTTTTCTCTTGGGTTACAAGTCATATTTTAGTTATTTAGTTCAAATATTCTAAAAAATATAAGGAAGATAATAATATTTCAATATATTTTAGTTATAACATATATTTTTGGCCATTTATTATATTGCTTCTAGCTTTTTGACACGTCACATAACTAAAACAACATATCTTTTGAGGTTTCTTTCTTAAGTAGGCTAGCTATAGTTTGTTTACTTATTCTATATCTTATTCAAATACATGTTGTATCCAGACTGAAGATGTCTGATGCGAGCGCCGCGTGATGGTGGTGGCCACGTGACGCGGCTCTGGTGAAGGTGCGGGGTAAAGGTGGCTCAGTCACAGACACCGCGAAGAGCGCGACACTTCACACTCTTACTCCAACCGACTTCAACACAACAACACAAAAATAATGTCTATTAGCCGGAAAAACTGGTCTGCTTTGTCAACGTAAGTAGATTGAAATATACATTTAGCGTGTATTCTGTTTGGTCTGAACGGTTTTTGCGGTTTCTGACAGGTTGCAGATGCTGAGGTGTCAGTGTTTATACTGATGTTATGAATGCTTGTGCTATGGACATTTGCATTTAGAAGTATCAGAAATATAAGTGGAATGCAGTTATTTTTAGGGTTTCTACTTTTTTATTTCTTCGCTCTAAATGTTGTAAATGAAAATAATAATTAAAAAAAACAAAAACAAAATCAAACCTTAAGATTTTGAAATAAGCAAAAAAGCCAAAAGGGCACTTAAGTTTTACAAATGTAGCACCCAGGGCAACACTTCCAATATAATATTCAAAATTTACAATCGTCATCATGTGCATTTTGGATGACAACTTTATGACTGAGATAAAAACTGAAAATGCAGTTGGAGTTTGTGCTGCAGGTTGTGATTATTTTGACAGTCTATGCACTCATATGGAAAGTAATGTCATGCTTTCAGACTGAAGGCATTGAGTATCCTTTAACCAAAACAGAGCTTGACAAACCAGTTATTGCACAATGAAACACTGTTTTCAACCTGAAATACAATAGTCCACCTCTGGGATATATCATCGAGACCTTTGATCGTAATGCATCTTCTCATACTTTCAGAAGGACTGACAGGATGGATTTCAGTAGTCAGCAGCTCAGCACGTCCCTGCCATTTCTTTCCTTTTGCCTCCATGTGAATAGAGCTTTAAATCAGTTCAATGAAAAGTTTGAATTAAATGCTTTTATAATGTTTCACTGAAATCGAAAGTGGTTGGAGCCAAACGTTCCAATGTTTTTAAAGGGGTCATATGATGCTTTTTTAAAGATCATTATTTGACGTCATGGCTGTCGCCGGCCAACGAGTTGGTGTTTTTTCAATGTATGCTTCAGACACGGGTCACGACGAGGCGTTCCCCATAGCGACCCCTAGAGGACGCAGTTCGAAGTTCCCATGAAAGGGAACTATATTTTGGGGATGCAGTAGTATAAGACAATCTAGCTTAGTTTCTACGTATCGTTTAGCATCAATGTTCACAGAAAAGTGGAATGCTGAAAACCGTACGTTTATATGCGTTTTAAATGTGTGATGTGTTTGATCTTCAGGCTGGCTCGACAGTGGACTGTGGAGGATGAGGAAGAGGTGGAGAGAGAGAAGAGGAGGAAGACAAGGGAGTCTACAGCAGACACGGATGAAAGTCCCACTGAAGAGACCAAACCACAAACCAGTAGGTGCGAGATCAAAAAAGGACATAATTACAGAGAAAACCCAACTTTAGACAACATTAATGGTGTATTTATGCTCTCTCTTTCCACTTCAAATTGCTTGAGAGCTGTAATTGGCTTGAGGCTCGAGTGATATATATCAAATTTATGCAAATTTTGTGTTAAATATTTGCATGAAGCAATTGACCTTACAGAACATAAGGATGAGCGCTTCAGAGAGATTTAGATAAAGGTTTATGGTATCATAAAAGCGAATATGAATAGGATCTACATGTAATGTTGTAATTTGGTCTAATAATACCATATGTGGACACTGCCCATGTTTATCAAGAAAAGCAGTTTGCCCCAAAATAAGTCTTGTCTGATTAACAAGTTAAGTTTACAAGTATAGTTTCATCTGATGTTCCAAAATGTCTCCCAGTGGCAGAAATGGGTGATGAATCTATCAAAGTACAAAGTACTTTAAAAGTACAGAGACAATGGAATTCTGACCCCCATGGAGGGGCACAGAAAAAAAAGATCATGTCAGTTTAGTAGCACTGTCATCTCTGTGTAAAAAAACAGTCTGCATAGTACCTTGTGAAATAATTTGTATTGAATGTGCACTTGTAGCGTACTTCAAATCTTAAAAGTATATCATCATTACAAATATATTTAAATGATTCAATAGAAATGGCATTAAAGTATGTTTTATTTTACCATCAGTGCTTGTCAGTACATTCAGCAGTACACTTAAACCATATTTCAAAGAAAACAGAATTATGAAATTACATATAAAGATGTACTAAAGTGGTTCAAAAACAGCACTCTGAAGTTGCATTTAATATACTGTACATTTAAACTATAATACATTTTCATTTAATTTAAATTAACATGCAAGTGTTAATAAAACAATGCATTCAGTTTACACATATTCTTTTAAAGTGTATTATTTCTCTAATAAGTCGTCTTTTTAAACATATGAAAGGGAAGTTGTGGCCTAATGGTTAGAGAGTCGGACTCATAACCCAAAGGTTGCGGGGTTTGAGTCTCGTACCGGCAGGGATTGTAGGTGGGGGGAGTGAATGTACAGCGCTCTCTCCCACCTTCAATACCATGACTGAGACCCCCAACTGCTGCCCACTGCTCCGGGTGTGTGTTCACGGTGTGCGTGTTCACTGCTGTGTGTGTGCACTTTGGATGGGATAAATGCAGAGCACTAATTCCGAGTATGGGTCACCATACTTGGCCACATGTCACGTCACTTTAATATGCTGAAGGTTTTAACCCCTTAAAGTCTTAAACCCCATATGAATGCATGAAAATGAATTTTCAAAAGCCAACATGGCGTCAACACTCTAAACGACGTCTCACTAATATAATGTTTCCAGTGTTAGCGAGCCTGCTGATGCTGGCGACTCCGGTGGCGGTCTGGCCCAACTGCAGCTGGATTTTGTGGAGATGTTGCGAGTCCGTGACGAACGGCGGAGGATGAGGCACGTTGAAACCCTGAGGAAGAATAAGGAGGAAGATGATGGTGGCAGAGAGGGTAGCCCGGATAAGGAGCCCCATGTGGAGCTGCTGGGGGAACAGCAGGACGAGGAGCTCTTCAAGAGCGTGCAGCGCTGCGTGGAGACCTTCATGTCACCAGAACCCCCCGCCAACTCCAGAGACTCAGAGACACAGGAGAAGGTAGGAAGACATGGGTTCTCAATGTACAGTGGTTCTTCTGTGTGATGTGATGCTTTTAGAGGATGTTTGCAGTGAAAGTGTTCTGAGGTCAGTTTGGGATTACTGAAACAGTAGATGTTTTCCACAACCTAGTGAGCTGACAACTTTGAGAGCACTGTCATTGTAAATTCAGACTGATGGCAGACTGATATATTGTCATCAGCCGAAAGCTGTGGCCAATTGGCCAATGAACACTAGATAAGTGGTTCTCAACTGTTTTGACTTCAGTTTCCCGCAGTGTCCACAACAATGTTTCCCAACCGTTTCTGGAAGCACCCCATCACTACACGTTTTCAGACTCGTCCTAATCAAAAGACATCTGAATCAACTTATCAGCTCATTAGTAGAGACTTCAGTACATGAAATAATGGATGGGTCAGATAAGAGAGTCATCCGAATTATGTACTGGTAGGGTGACTCCAGGATATTCGAAAGCCAGACAATCCTAGTTTCGGTAAATTAAATTTAAGGACTCCAGAATTTTAAAGCTGCATGTTCTTTAAGGTTCTCACTCTATTTAACCAATAAATTGACATGCGTATTCCAGTTGATTATGATTTTTACTTAACTTTTATAGTACCCAATAAGATATTTTAGATCTTGGCATAACTAGAAAAACGTATTTTGATTATAAAATTTCCCATGGAGTTTTAGGATTTTATTAATTGACATGACTTTTCCAGGTCTAGAAATCACATTTAATCACATTAGTCATTTATTCAAGTTTTCCACGACTGTGGGAACCCTGGTGGTTCTTACAAGAAAAAAAAATAAAATAAATGTTGATGAGGTTAATTAACATAAGACATATATTGACTTGTAGTTATTTTAACATTTGTCTTATTTCAATTAATTTAAGTTCCCCTTATATCAGTTCCAAAATCTACCAACTGCTTCATCCGCGGACAATAAACAATTATATATATTTTTTCCTTTAAGTAGTAGTAGTAGTTATTATTTATTTTTATTGCCATGTCAGCATCTAAGGCTATCTTCATGGCAAAAACTGAGTTGCAATAATACAAGAGTTACATAAACACAAAATAAAAACCAAGCAAACAGAAACAAAAAACAGCAGTTTAAAATATGCAAGATTTTTTAAATTAACATGATAAAAATTCTAAAATCCTTTCTGAAAAAATCTTACTAAACAAGTCCCTAAGTGAGCGTACTTCTTAAAAAAGAATGCAGAACATGCATAGAGTTGGACATGCATAGAGTTGGATCTTCACCTTTAAGCAAAAAGGCATGGGTCAATATCTTATATGACCTATATACATCTCGTAAACACCACTTGATCAAATCTTGTTTTAAGGGAGAGGAAAAGTCTCTTTGAGATTTCAGGATGGATTTCTTTTTTCTTTGAATAGATATTCAAGAGAAATGATTATATTTAATAAAGTACAGAGTCTAATGGTGTGTTCACACCAGACACGAAGCGAATATGCGCATCGCGTCACTCACTCACTCTCACTCTCACACGCTTGCGTGAGGAACGTGTCATGCGAATTTTCCGCTCGAGTTGAAATTTTTGAACTTGCGCGGAAGACGCGATTGAGGCGAATATCGTGCGTTCGCGGCAAACGCGTCGCGCATTTCGCGTCGCCCGGCGCGAATTCGCCTCTATTCGCGTCGTTGCATTGACTTTGTATGTAATCTACTCGTGCGAATAATTACATTCGCATCTGGTGTGAACACACCATAAGGTAAACTATGTCACCCACTATCTGCATTTGCTGTAATTGTTATGCTTATTATGGTGTGTTCACACCAGACGCGAAGCGAATATGAGCATCGCGTCACTCGCTCTAGATTACTCGCAGGATGTTTTTAGTGTCACTCGCGCGAATAAAAACAGCGCGATCAACCATGATGGAGATAACTACAATCACTGTTTTGTACCTGTTGTCAAAAAGTCCCAAATACAATGGAAAGCCAAACGCCGACGTGTCTGGGTTCACAGCACCATCCAGAGGAGGATGAATAACGTTAGGATCCTGTATTAATGTGTGTGTTATATTTTACTTCTGCATACACTAATATTACTATTATTTTATTGATAGCAGCATCTCTGTAGCCATGCTAATAAAATACAACTACCACTACAACTGATTTGAATTGTTTTCTATTCTCCAGACCTATATAATGGTGCTTTTCCACTGCGTGGTATGACTCGGCTCGGCACGGCTGTCGTTATAGTTGCGCTGCCTCTACTGCTGCGGTAAAAACTTTTTCATTCCGCGTCGCCCCATCAAGCTCTCGCTGGATCCGCTTCTCTGCCATCAATGAGAGGAACGTCTGTATTTCCTCAACAGACAACGAAACTTTTAACAACTTTTTGGTTGTTAAAAAAGGTGCGCTTGTTCAAAACAGTTGCGTATTAAGAACAAAAAAGCTAGAAAGACCTATGAAGCTTTTTGTTACTTTAAATTGTTGTAATTTTACCCCTGGCATGAATCGTTCCACTTTACATATTGTGATTGTTTAGTTGTCTTTGTACTTGCTGCGAGTTGTATATGCTTGTACAAATCTTTGTATAATTTTTGCATAATAAAAAAAAAAAAAACTTGGAACCTCAACCGAGGTGGTACTAAAAAAAGTACCAGGTACCAGGTACTGTACCCAGTGAAAACCCCCCCAAAATTGAACCGTACTAAGCCGTACCGTGCCGTACCATGCAGTGGAAAAGCGCCATAACAGCGGCTACAATAATGCTCTCTTCTATTGTCTGATTCAACTGGACGTGTCAAGAAGCTCTTCACTGATTGGCTTGCGCGAGAATGCATTATGCGAATTTTCCGCTCGAGTTGAAATTTTTGAACTTGCGCGGAAGACTCGATTGAGACGAATATCGCACGTTCGCGGCAAACGCATCACGCATTTCGCGTCATGAATTTGCCTCTATTTGCGTCTTTGCGTTGACTTTGTATGTAATCTACTCACGCGAATAATTACATTTGCGTCTGGTGTGAACACACCATTAGTGTATCACTGTAGGTTTGACATATAAACATCAGACTCTACTAGAATCAACGTACAGTGTCATAAAGCGTTTTAAATCCAGCATTTATGGTTGTACTATTGGGCTTGGTATGGTTTGGCGTTTGTTGGTATAACAAATACTTTGCCATTAAGAGCAATTATGAATAACTTCTTTATATAAACCACTTTAAACCTTTGTATGTTTTGGCATGGCATATTCTTTGCAAAGGTTGTAACCTGAACTGGGATCTTGTTTTTTTTTTGATAGGGTTATGCATCAGTTCTCACAGCAGGGGAACATTAATGTTGCAAATGACATTGTAGCATTACCCATTAGGTGCTATATATAGTAGGACAGTGAGAGTGAAACAGTCTTGTTGTATCGAGTTCACGGTATCAGCGTCTCATTGTGTTTGTCATTCACAGACATGTTCTCGAAGTGAAAATGAACTTGTTGGATGAACTTGTTTTGCAGTGGTTTAATCATAAAATCTCCTCTTTGTTATGTCTGTTGTTTTGTAAGGTGTCAGTTCTGCGCAGTGTAAATCTGACAGGTTTCATCATGTGGCTAGGGGTCAGAGGTCATCTGCTTGCTCTAAGCTGTCTCTCTAGAGTGTGTAATTAATCATCTACAGGAGTAACAGAAAGAGCTGCGGGAGGCCCAGTCTTTCTTACACACACCTACAGGGCCTCCACATGAGAGAACATTAAGTCATTTGACCCACTTCTGAAGTGTGCCGAAGTTTCACTTCTGTGAAAGTTTTAAAAACAAAGATGAATTCTCAGCCAGTACAGCCTGTAACCAAATGCACAGCAATGCTGAAGAACTATTAAAGGACCAAAATAAATGTCTTAAAATGTTTCTTTTAATTAAACCGCAGTATTTCACTGTAATTATGAATCTGTAGTTTGAATTATTTATCTGCTTATGTTTGTTCGAAACAATGTTACCAGCATCTACCAAAACAACCATTTACAGTATGTCAGCCAATAATTCTAAATATGTTATGTGATCTCAAATCAAATGTGCCTGAATTGAAATTCAGATTACGAAATTCTTAAAGATTTTCTCAGAAATTGTTTGGAAATATCTTTGATGTCTATCCATTTTAAGAGTTTCGGTTTGAGGTTGGTGGCATGACCAACATCTTGCATCACAGTAAAAAAGTAATGGTGTACACTACAGTTCAAAGGTTTGAATTTTTATTAATACTTTTATTGAGCAAGGACACAATAACCTGGTCAAAAATGACAGTAAAGACATAATATAGTAATATAATGCTGATTAGGCTGATTTTTCTATTTCAAATAAATGGTGTTCTTTTGAACTTTCCATTCATCAAAGAATTGTTAAAAATATCATTGTTGCAGCAAATTAAAATCAGCATTAGAATGATTTCTGAAGGATCATGTGACACTGAAGACTGGAGTAATGATGCTGAAAATTCAGGAATAAATAACATTTGAGAATATTAAAATAGAAAACAGTTATTTGTTTGCAGAGGCGGACAAAGTACACAACTCCATTAATTAAGTGAAAGTACAGATACTGCTGGTCAAATATCACTCCATTACAAGTAAAAGTTGTAAAGACAGATTTTTACTTAAGTAAAAGTACAGAAGTACTTGCTTTTAAAAGTACTTAAGTACCAAAAGTAAATTTCCTTTTTTATGTCAATGCACTGTTTTATTATTGTTGTATGTAATACTTGCAATACCTCTGAAGCAACTTACAATACATTACACCTACTGAATACACTGACTAGCTTGTAGTATCTTTGGAATAAAGAGCTTTTAGAATGTTAAAAACCTATGGGGAAAACAACAAAACAAACAAAAAAAATAATCATTTACCACCCCTACCCACCCCCACAAAAGCAGGATGGTAGTGATCTCACACAGCTCTGGACACATCTATGTGTAGCCATTCATCCACATTTGAACAGAGTGGACAGTGAAATCCTGTAAATACAGAGTGATAAGGAAGAAAAAAAAATCAAACCTGCTTTAAAACCCAACAACACAACTGTAGCTGTATAACTTTACAACAGCAACACTGCTTTAACAAAAAAGCAAAACAGCAAGACTTATTTGACATCAAAATAAAATTTTTTAAAAATGCTGTCTAATCGCTCTTGCGGTACTTTGATGTCACACACAGAACAGTCTGTGCAGTGCTGCTTCAAGTCCAACACCTATTGTGTTTTATTAGGAGATGCACAACAGTTCTGCTACAGACAAACACCTTTTGTGTTTTATCAGGAGTCGCACAACAGTTCTTCTGTGACTTTATAGGTAATATTTTCACGTACACAATTTAGCAAAATCAGACAATATTGTGTCTAATATAAACCACAATATTAACTTCTTATTATTGAATTGTTGTAAATAAATATCACATTTGGAACTGGTCAGTGCTCAAAAAATGCTGGGAAATCACTTCGTGTAGCCCCAAGAGTGATTACTGATAAACTGTCTAAAAAAAAGACAGTTTTTAGAGAAGAAAAAAATCACCTACTGACTTTCAAAGCTGCTACATAGTAACGACTTTCTACTTCGAGGAACTTGATAGAAATGTAGTGGAGTGAAAAGTACAATATTTGTCTTTCAAATGTAGTGAAGTTAAAGTCATACGTTTCCAGAAAAAATAATACTCAAGTAAAGTACAGATACTCAAAAAGTGTACTTAAGTACAATACTCAAGTAAATGTACTTAGTTACTGTCCGCCTCTGGTTGTTTGTAGAATTTTTTATCAAATAAATGCAGCCTTGGTGAGCATGAGAGACTTTTCAAAAACATTTAAAAAATCTCACTGACCCTAAACTTATCAGAATAAAGTTATTATTTTTGTTGGAAAATCATTGTAGAAGTTTAATATTTAATATATTATTTAGTGATAATATTCAATATATATTGTGTTTGTGTTAATGCCTATTTTTGCATAATCCAATGAATAAAAAAAACTGTACTTGCTGAAAGTTACTTACATTGATTATTTTCTCTTTTCATGTGGAACTTGATGGATGCAAACCAAAAGATAAGATTATATTGAATTAATGATAAGTCTGGCAACAGTGCAAAAACTATTTCCTATTATGTAACAGCTTAATTATAAACAAGCACCAGACAACAGTATAAGGCCGCACATAACTGATGAATTCTCCAGCAGTGAGGCAAAATGCTGTGCACGGCAATCTCAAACAACTCCATTTCCAAAAACAAGACCACATAATAAGTTCTTGTTAATCTTGACACATTTCCATCACAAAGCAATCCTGCCTACAAACCGGTTAACACATTTCCCAGGTTAACACTGCCCAGCTCATTTTCATTTACAGGCTCAATCGCATTTTTTTGTCTTTTTATAGCACGAAAATGGAGGGACGAACCAAGATTCAACAAACTCCCAAACTCCCCCGAAAGCATCCCGAAAGTTTGTGAGGTACTACATTTCTACCTATTCTAAACATTTAACATATAGCTGTTGGGCTCACAGTAGTGTAAACCCAGCTCTTTTATTATTTCCATCACTGGAGACATTCTGATTTGACAATCAGATCTGTTTGCAGTTGCTCACTATGATAATGAAAGCACAATCTTTGCCCTGCTCAAATTATATCGTACTGTTGTTCTCTTTGATCAGCTCTCTCTCCGTCTCCTTTGATAAGAATCCCACATCACCCTCAGCAACCAGCAGACTGGTTTCTCCTCTGAGCCCCAAGTCTCCGCCCCCTCAGTCTCCGAGGGTGGAGTCACCACACAGCCCCGCCCACTCCGGCTCTATGAGCCCCACACCGAATGGAGACACAGCGGTGAGACAGCCAGATTCACACAAACAGCACTGCTGTCTTGTTTAGTACAGTTTCAGTTGCACTTTATTTTACAGTATGTGTACTTACGGTTTACTTACCTAAGAAAGTAGGTAAGTGGGTTAACTATATGAGTTAGGTTTAGGGGTAGGTTCAGGGTTATCTATTACCCAGATTTTGTAATTACTAAAACAAGTACATAGTATGTACAGGCTGAACAGGAGAGTGCGACCATAGTTTCCCTACAAACATTACTATGGTGATACCATGGTACACTGACATATATATGTACCAGTGGCATTTATATAGTACTTTAAAGAATAGTATAATATTGCCTATGTACTAAAGAAGAATGATGTTAGGGCTCCCTCTAGGGGAACATTTATGCTATGACATTTACTGTTATACTTGCGGCCAAAAAAGCAGGAGATTTTCACAGATATGATATATAATAAAGGGGACCATATACACTGAAAAAAAAAATAGGTATAGGATTTAGTTTAACAGTTTTCACTCAAAAATTGCTAGTCAATTTCACAGTTAATTACAAAGAAATTGCACTGGATTATTATGCGAAATTTTGAAGTGGAAACTGAAATAGTATTTTCTTATAAAAAAAAAAAAACTCTAGTAATATTTATCTTATTTACAGTTCCAAAAGACATTTGTTTAAAGTGTAAACTGAAAAAAATGGACTTTGTAATTATTTGTGAAATTTGCCAGCAATTTCTGAGTGAAAGTTTCAATTAAACGGCAAATAACATGAACTGAACATGACATTTTGAAGCAGAAAGACTGAAATAGTACTTTCTTTTAAAACAGGAAGCAATAATCTTTGTTTTATTTACAACTTTGATTTTTTTTTTTTACTGAGAATAGAAATTGAAGTTTGACTTTGTAATTATTTGTGAAATTGTCAGCAATTTCTGAGTGAACGTTTCAAATAAATGACAAATAACACATTGAATTAAACATGAAATTTTGAAGTAGAAAGACTGAAATAGCAATTTCTTGTGAAATATACTCAAATAACCTTTGTTTTATTTACAACTTCCAAATCATTTTTTTTAGAGTGTTTGAAACAATGTGCACCCAGAAATTACTAATAAATCTCACAAATAATTAAAAAGAAACAGTAAGCAACACACTGAATTAAACATGAAATCTTGACTGCAGTTAAAGTATGGTTGTCATTCCTCAAATGGCTCTTTAATTCTGTTATTTACGGGAGTTACAACCACATTCAGCAACTGAATTAACTCCAGAATGATTTGGGTCAATTCTAGAGACCTAAAAAGACTTCATTTATTCACTGATTATACTTGTGTAATTCATTATGCATTCTCTCACAGTTTCACCTCTAACTGCCTTATTTTATTTGCATGTGTGCACAGACGCAGATAAACATCACATTTTTATTTTTGGGTGAACTATCCCTTTAAGTCCTACTTAAATGAGTTTATAAAAAAGCACTCTAAAAGCACAAAAAAAAGCACTCTAAAGTTCAGTTAACTGCATTTATTATAAATTTAACCTGTAATACATTTTCATTTAATTGCAAATGATATGCCATTTAATTTGACTCAACAGTTGTTCACAATTCACTTTTAACAGTGGTCTATGTTCTGCTGATTACAACATTTACAATACATCTTCAAGAAATATTCTCTTTTAGTTTTGCATTTTATGCACAATGAATGACCTAAAGAAAATATGATTATTTTCTGAATATGGTAACTCTATTTTTTCAATTCAATTCAATTCACGTTTATTTGTATAGCGCTTTTCACAGTACAAATCGTTGCAAAGCAGCTTCCCAGAAAATGAAAGTTTCTACATTACATTTAGGAGTAGCTTATCAGTGGTGACTCGGTCAAGGTGATGTCAATACGGAAGAAAAGTACAGTAAAAATCATACAGTTAGTTAATGACATGCTTTCAAGCAAACGGTGAACACTATTAACAGCACTGATTATATGTTGTGATCAAACTTATTATCTTTTACATAATTTATTAATGTTAGATAAATATATCATTGTTCATTGTTAGCAGATACTATTTTTATACAACTTTTTAAACGGTTTATTAAACCTGCGTTCACACGGCAGAGCTCCAGAACGGTGTCCTTCAGGGTAAAGCTCTCATTTGAATATATGGATACACCAGCTAATTAAGTATGAGAGTCAAGATGGTACATAATACAGTGTCAACATTTGCATTTCATGTGGACAGTATGCAGCAGGCCACTATACTGTCAAATTTGCTTGTGTCAATAACCTTGAAGTGATACGTCCTATACAGCTTTCATTATTTATGCCATGTGCTGTCAGGACTCATTTGTTAAATATTTGACTAACACAACACACACACACACAGACAGACTGTACTGCTTTGTGCCTCAGTGTCATTATCCATTTCAGATGATGAAGAAGAAGGAGGAAGAAGACATGCCGTTACAAAGAAGGTACTGATAAACAAACACACAGATAAAAAAAGAAATGTGCATGTGAAATTTTGCTTCGTTTTTTTAAAGTATTACCTTTCGTAAAAAGAAGTGTGCTTAATTGTACTAAATGTGCACTTGTACTTTAAATCTTAGAATATATTTAAATCTTAGAGTATATAGTTTTTTTAAACTGTACTTTCAGATATTATAATATTAATGAAATATGAGGCCACTTAAGTGTATTTAAGTTTACTTTCATGACTGATTCTTAACACACTTAAGTACACTTTTAAAAAGTGCAATTTGTAATAATGTCAAATTAAAAGATTTATATTAAATACAATTTAATACATAATAATTGTTTTAATAATCTTTTGTTGTGCTTTAAGTGCACATGATGTTTTAACACCTGCTCCAAACCATTCCACAACCTCACCCCACAAACAGAAATGCACATACTTTTTAGAGCTGTTCTTATTTTAAGCTTTTTAAAGTTTAATTCTTCTCTCAAATTATACCCACCCTGCCTTTCCATAAACATTTTTAGTAAATTTCCCATAAGTAAAGTATTTCTTGCTTTGAACATGACGTGTGCCGTCTTAAATTTAACCAAATTAATTAACTTCAATATATGTGACTTTAAAAATAAAGAATTTGTCTGTTACAAATGTCCAACGGTATTGAAGATTCTAATTGCTCTCTTTTGTAATATGCATTAGTTTTGTAAGTGTTTCCCCAGATTTACACACAGTAACTCTAATACGGTAATATAAGTTTAATGTACAAAACATGCATTGCTTTATTGTCCAAAATATATCTTGGTTTATTCAGTATTGCTATCTTTGCCAGTTTTGCTTTGACGTGTTTTATGTGCGGTTTCCAGCAGAATTTGTTGTGTAAAATCACACCAAGAAACTTATATTCATATAATCTTTCTATACTTATGTTGTATATACTTGTTAAGTATGTTATACTTGGGGTTAGTTCACCCAAAAATGAAAATTCTGTCATTAATTACTCATTAAACTGTACTTTCAGATATTATAATATTAATGAAATATGAGGCCACTTAAGTGTATTTAAGTTTACTTTCATGACTGATTCTTAACACACTTAAGTACACTTTTAAAAAGTGCAATTTGTAATAATGTCAAATTAAAAGATTTATATTAAATACAATTTAATACATAATAATTGTTTTAATAATCTTTTGTTGTGCTTTAAGTGCACATGTTTTGATGTGTTGACTAACATACTAAAGCACATGTAAAGTACTTTTATAATTTTATAATTATAATTTAAACTGTAGCTTGTTATTCAAGATTACATTTTAAATCTAGTTAATAGCCAAGTTAATATATTTTAAATCTTGGACATTGCAACTTCATCATTACAAATGTGCAATTTTAAATATATTTAAATACATGACAGTCAAGTTTGAATAGAAAATGACATTAAAGTATATTTTAGTTTACCATAAACGCTTGCCAGTATATTTGGCATTACATTTTAAGCTTATTTCAAAAACTGAAATTACTTATAAAAAGAGGGCTCTCAGACCCTCCCATAGACAACAAGGTAACTACCACGTTCAAGGTCCAGAAAAGTACCAAGATGATCGACAGAGTAGTCCGTGTGACATCAGTGGTTCAACTGTAAAGTTCCGAGCTACGAGAATACTTTTTTGCGCAAAGAAAAGAAAAATAATGACTTTATTCACTTAATGACAGAACTTTCATTTTTGGGTGAACTAACCCTTTAAGGTCCCTTCTGTTAACATCCAATCTCATCCACAGTGCAAGTGTGCGGATTGCAGCGAAGACCTTTAAATCCAATAAGGTAAAGCTATCAAAGACAAATCTGCTATAAACCCAAACAGTCCAGTCTCAATCTCACACTGATGAACTCTCAAGCTTACTCTGGATGTTCTGGCCCACAGAGCTCCAACCAAGAGGAGGAGCAGCAGAGCCCATTTCAGAGAAAGTGAGAGTGTTTGTATTACTACATTTAGAGCGAGCTATTAGTTTCTGTTTCAGCAGCAGTAAAATGAGGGTGTGTTGAATTAACTGCTGTCTGTGTTGTTTCACAAGCTCCCGGCAGAGGCTGTCATCTCGCTCCATTCAGGAGAAAATGGGACGACTGGCTCAAGCCTCACAGGTCTGAATTTACACAAAGTTCATCTGAAACGACAAAAACGTTGTCACTTTGTCCCATGATTTTTAAAAATGCATTATAGATAAAAATGCATTTGTTGTTGTTGTTTTTTTGTGAGAACTATGTGTTTGTGAGAACATAAATTGCAGCAGAAAGTCTTAAATTCACAAAGACATGGTATAAAATGTTGCATACACTGTAAAAAAAGAAAAGGAAAGAAAACAAAAGCGGAATATCTTCCTTGGTATTTTTGTTTTGCTTTCTAATAAATGTATCTAAACATTCTTAAATCAAGATACATTTACATAAAGATGCAAATTGAAGATATGAAGTCTTGCTTTCTGAAAAACCGAACAAAAATAAATGAGTTTATGCTGAAAAATAAAAATCTGTCAGTGGGATATTAAAACCTTTTCATTTGAATTAAGTCCATTGGCAGATATTTGTTCTTGTTTTAATCATAACCTCACTTTATTTGGTAATTTTGCATCTCCGGTACATGTATCTTGATTTAAGCTTGTTTGGACATTTGCATTGGAAAACAAGACAAAAAATACAGAGGAAGAACAGAACTTTTTTGCAGTGTGATCAGAAAGTGCAGGTAAATATATTTTCATATTTTTTGGTATTTTTGCGAGCAGAGCAATTAAAGTCAACAGCTTTTTTTCTTTTCTTTTTTTTCTGAGATCTGTTGGATATTGTATTTTCAATTTAGAGAGACCATACTGACATATTCGGTCCAGTTTATTCCTTACATTTTCTTAAAAAGGTCTTTAAAGTCTCACATTTACCTTCATAAAACCTGGAAAAACCCTGAAACTGTTAACAGAAAATTAACCTAGCATAAAAGGTTGCTAGTTTTAAAACACATAAAATGTCTGTTTGCCACTTAAAATTGTTTTGTTTTTGTTCTTTGGTAGATTTGATCACATAAATACAGTTTTTTAAAACTGTATTTAGACGTCCCAAATGTTCTAATATTGTTGCAATCAATAACAAATAAAATAGATAATATAATATTAAGTTTGAATAACATTGAGAAAATTCTGAAAGGCTAAGTACCTTGTTGAAAGCGTTTTAGGCCCATTTTGTGAACAGCACCAGATACTGCTGAATGTAAGAAAAACAAATCCGTGCTTGAGAAATGTATTGCTCTATCCAACTTTTAGAAATGGGAAATATCCAAATCCCCAGTGGTGCACCAGACTGTGTGTTTAGCGGATGAGGTGTCAAGGAAGAGGGAGCTGTTTGAGAAAGAACAGGAGGGATCCGACAGAAGCCATGTGTTCTCCAAACAGGTGAGGACCATTCAGTCTCTGAAAAATGGGTTATTTATTCACTTGTGTGAGCTCATCTGAACTGACCATTCAATCATTTGTTAAGATCGTTTACTTTGTTTCAGGAATTTCGCAGCTTTTCTTCGGGAATCTCTGATCGAATTAATCGCTGGGTTCAGAAGAAAACATTTGCCGTGTCATCATCATCACCATCATCAGCATCATCCTCATCTCATAGTCCTTTGGTAAGGGCTGCATTATGTAGGCATGAGCTTACATTTATCTTTTTGCATTTTTTGCATCACAAGGAAAATATGAGAAGGTACACAATGAAAAACCTTCTCATGATTTCCACTGTTCTTCTCCAGGCTTCGGCTTGATGGCAGTATTTCACTTTGCACTGAGCCTATTTCGTTCCCTCATTTGACCTTGTTAATAATCACACACATATGTGTGGTGTTTGTTGTGAATTTGGAGTAATTATTCACACCAATCAAATGACAGGTTTAAGCCATCATCATTCATGCAGTCTGTGTAACGACACGTTGCCTCCACATGTGCTCAAACAACCTTTTTCATTCCCCCAGACTGATCTTTTTTAAACAAGCAATCATTTACAGAACTATAAAGCACATTTGTATTTTTCACAGTAAACATTATGCTATTAAATTTCATGTAGTATTTTGTTGCTTTCGTGGATGCAGTCAACTACATTTCTCATAAAGAAGCATCCCCAGTTGAAAATAAAAATAACTACTTATATTTTGAATAAACAAAAGAAAGCCTAGTTTAGGAGCATTTATATTTTTGACAGGATTACTATAATGTAAAAATATTTTTGCATTAATTAAATTACACTAGGGAAAAAAAAGGGACAAACCCAGCGGTTGGGTTGTTTTGACCCAGTGGTTGGGTTGTTTTGACCCAGCGTTTGGGTTGTTTTGACCCAGCGGTTGGGTTGTTTTTACCCAGCGGTTGGGTTGTTTTGACCCAGCTGTTGGGTTGTTTTGACCCAGCATTTTTTAGAGTGTATTGAAAAACTTTAAATGTAAGTATCAATAACGTCTCCGCCGCGGTGCGGAGTTCTCTGCGAACTTCCGGGTCGTGACCACCCTCGTGCAAGTCCCTCAGTGCCTTGGCCTGGTGCACTTGCAATCACGCCGTAGCGTGTAAGGCGGAGGCAGCTTCTCCACAGGTCGTATAAGCATTGCTGGCCAGTCGAGTACCTACAGACATTTCTGTTTGTGGTGAAAGTGTGATCAGCGGTCATGAAAATACTGTTGCAATACAAAAAATAAATAAATAAATAAAATAAAAATTTGAAAAGCCCTAAAACAGGTTTCACTTTCTTTATGCAGTATATTAATCCATATTTCTTTCGTTTGTATTTTGAGATGTCCACCCATTCAGATTGCAGTCTAAGTCTGTGGTGCTGATGGCTTGTTGTGTCACATGTAATGTGGAAGCCTCTTGCCAAACTTGACTTGAATGAGTTAAAAGCTTAAAATACATAATACTGATCTCATTTGTTTATGCTCAGGATCTGAGACATGTGAACATCTCCATTAAGAAAAGTTTGTTTGAAAGAGGACAAGACCAGGACCACAAGTGACACTCTCGTGGATAAAGACAAAGTGAGGTGATCGTTTGTGTCTGAATAAAAATAGAGATGAAGAAATGTCTGGCTCATATTTCATCATTAAAAAATGTACAGAAGACATACAAAATTATACAGGAATTTATATTCAAGCATACACGTTTCTCATTATAATAACACAAATTGCATTATTTAATAGTAAAGTTTTATTATTAATCACAGTAATAATTGTAATTAAGATAATTTGTGCGTTTTAATTTGAACAAATCACTGTATCCAGGTTTTTTCTGCATTACAGCTTTAATGAGATTCATAATGCATCTCTGCAGAGTCTGAAGATTTTGAAGGAAGCTTGATCGATTCTTTCAGACAGTCAGTGCCAAGGATTGTCTCTAAACTCCCTTTCCGTCTGCTACTTTACGTTGGCTAATTCCTCAGCACTTTTAAGGTGTAGTACTGATATACATTATTTGGGTATATTCAAGGCTTACGTTATTGGTTGTGAATGTGTGTACTAATGGATTGTAGAATGCAACAGGACTGTATTATAGGGTCTTAACACAGAAACTGAACATCACAGGGTTTATCTGACAGCAGGAATACAAACATACAGCTTCTTTGTGTTGGTGCCAGACACTCCTCTGCCTTGTAGCTTGATATTTGTGCAGTTGATAAGCAAGTTATTAGGAGAAAGAGGCATAATCTGTGACCTCAGCCATAACTCATAACAGTCCAAGGTACAACTGTAATATCATGAATGTCTGTTTCAATGAACCTACTCTAAATAAACTTGATGATTCATTTGTAATGAAGCGGGAATCATGCGCTGAAGCTGACCTATGCTCTCAATGCTGTTGTTTCAACTTGCCGAGACTTAAGTCATAATAAGGAAATGTAATTTAGATGTAATCTAAATGGCAAAATGTGTTCTATCAAGCCCTTTGAAAACTGACTTCAATCCATTCCAACTCAATCAAAGCCTACGTTTTTTTTGTTTAGTTTTTTTTGCTGAACGACCTGTCATGTAATAATCTTTTCTGCCCAGAAGGGTTATGCTGTAGATTAATAAAATTTTTATACCAGTGGTTATGTTGTCTCATGTTTTCAAATGATTGCAGGCTTATGAGGATGTGAATTTGTGAAAATAGGAAATATTACATTTTATAATAACAATAATAATGGTATTATTAATACAATTTTATTTATTTTTATTAATAACAACAACAGTAATTTAATATTACCAACAATACTAATTATAATATTGGTAATGTATTATAATAATATTATCAGTTGTTATGTTGTCTCATGTTTTCAGTAACGACATGCTAAAATAATTTAGTTATATTGGCATTATAATTAAATGTTTTTTTAATTATTTAAAAAAAAGTATTGTTAATATGGTTGTTGTTGTTATGTTGTGTCGTGTTTTAATGAAATGCTAGAAGAAATATTTTTCATGTTATATAAAAAAATCATGTTTAAATGATGGAGGCTTGAAGGTATATGACTATTAAAATAAGAAATATATATGATATTTTTCAAAATAATAACAATTAACAAAAATGTTATCATTAATACTATTTTGTCATTAATAATATTATTATTATTACTATCAAAGGGGTCATATGATGTTGCTAAAAAGAACATTATTTTGTGTATTTGGTGTAATGAAATGTGTTTATGCTGTTTAAGGTTTAAAAAACACATTATTTGCCACATACTGTACATTATTGTTTCTCCTCTATGCCCCGCCTTTCTGAAACGCGTCGATTTTTAGAAAGCTCATCGTTCTGAAAAACGAGGTGTGCTCTGATTGGCCAGCTATCCAGTGCGTTGTGATTGGCCGAATACCTCAAGCTTGTGACGGAAATGTTACGCCCCTTGCCACATTGTGATGCCCTGTCCCTGCGCGACGAGACAAAACTAATAAAACCTATTCACAACCAGCTTGTAACACTCCAAAGAGAAAGGAAAACTTTAACATTAATATTTCCCATTTTTTTGTGTGGATCTTTGAGCTACATATTACATGAATATCAAAGTGTCCCTCTGGAACAACCATCTAGTAACCACCCAAAGCACACTAGCAACAGCATAGAAAACTCCCAACATCTAACAAGGCCTAAATCCTTAAAATAAATAAATAAATAAAAAATGAATCTCTCTCCAACATACTTAGCTTTTCAAACAACATAAGGCCTAAGTTCAAACTAACCTTGAAACTGTTTTAAACCTTCCAACATAGCTTGATCTTGGGTACAAACTAAACTGTACATCTGAGCGTGGTGCGATCTCAGGCTGTTGGCGTGAGGGAGATGTGGAATGGTAAGCATGGTGCCTTGAAGTGAGTCAAACCGTTCAGAGACTAACCAGTCCCACGTGTTATCAGAGGACACCTCTAAGAGACTCGTGTTGATATGGACATTAGCCATCGCCATTCTCTGCACCATAACAATGACAGCGGCCTTTTAGGGAGTGTTTGCACGACTGTTCTCCACTTATCTCTGAGGGTAAAAATAACCACAGTGAGTGAGATGCATGAGCCCCAGCATATGAGATCATATAAGAATCAAGAGGAGAGCCAGAGCTCGCCTCTCGGACAGACAGCCTTCCTTCACACATCTCTGCTGGTATATCAGGTAAGAGTATTATGTGTTATGTAGCATATAACTGATGTATTATGTACAGAAAAATGGATGTATAATAGTACAAAAAGTGCATTTCAAATTAGAATAAAACAACAAAAAAAGAACAGAATTTTTAGAATGTTTAGAAAAACAAAAATGTGTGTTTTTGGATCACTTATGATATTGATTATTCTTTTAAATATATAATTTTTTTAATGTATTTTTTTTACAGAGTAAAAATGTCAGACAACGAAGAAGTGGAGGAATACGAGTAAGTGTTCCAGTTCATTGCTCAATAATCCTCCATCCATCAGTGACAGATTTGTCTCTTACAATATTTCTTTTCTAGTAATATTACGTTTTTTAAATAAGAATACTGTGCATTAACTGTATACTACAGTGCTATAGGTTATTTTAATAGCATCTGCTTGTCATATATCCCACTCATCTGATTTAATCTGAGAGTTCAGGCAGCTGTTGGGAAGGTACTTGAGCTATGAGAACAATGGAAATAACAGCACTATTCTGTCTTGTTCTCTAGGGAGCAGGAGGGTAAGTCTTGTGTTTCATAATATTACTTTCATACTTCCACTGTAAACAAGAAAATACAGTTTTTGCTTTTGAAATAGGTTGTAAATATTGGCCTTGCAGCTACATAGTTTTAGAAAAGTGAAGCTGAATAGGGTTGATATAACAATACTTCAATAAAAACCTTCAAAAATACCAGTTGATCAGGTTTTTGCACTGCATATGTTACACCTTTGCAGATTAAAACAAAAATCATAAATATTCTGACATGTAAGTGCGGTCGGAAGATATGGTGACCCGTCACATAGATTTATGAGCGTGCAAGCAGAGTTTTTCTTGTGAGTTGCAGCAGTATTCTGCTAGTACGCTTTCAACAAAACACACCCAAAAATGACACATATGGAATAGAGCAGAGAGTTCTGAAGCATCTGCATATCATCACTAATCCATTACTGTCTTTCAGTGTGAACAGACCTCCTAGCTTCCATCTTTGTGACGTGTTTTTGTTTGTTTACTCACCTAACCTGCATGGTGTGGCTTAGAGGAGCAGGAGGAGGAGCAGGAGGAGGAACAGGAGGAGGAGCAGGAGGAGGAACAGGAGGAGGTACAGGAGGAGGTGCAGCATGAGGAAGGTAGTTATCTGCTAAAGGCAAAGGCACAAGCCATTCACTAACACTAAAAAATACTATGGTAGCATGGTTATACCATATTTTTGGATATGTACCATGGCATTCTGTGAGTAAATAACATGATACATGAAAATGGAAATCATCGCAAGGTATATTTAAACAAATTTTTGCTTGAACAAGAGAGCTGCTGTTTTGAGGTTGCAAAAGGTAATAGGCCTAACCGCCGATATTCACACCAGCAGCACGATTGTGACTGTGTTAAAGGTGCCGCCACATTAGCGAAATTGCAGAGAAATTTTGCAGGATAAAAAGAGATATTGTTAATGTCAAAAAATAGCGACCGCTCCCATAGAAGTCACTCAGCGCGGCAAATTCACACACCCAATTTGAAAATGAGCGAAATCCTCGTGGGGAACATTCTCGCCCCTACTCAAAACTCCCAATCACGCAGATTCTTATTGGAATGTCTGGATTTTGCCTGCAAATTTCTCTGAGCAACAGTAAATGTGACCTCATCTGAACAGTTGTATAATAAACAAGAAGTCAAAGGTTACTGAAATTTAGGCAGAATTTCGTGGGCCAAAAATGTTCATTGTAAATAGTGTAGAGATGTATGAAACACAGCTTATACTAAAGTTATAGCAGTTTTATGTTGGTCAACATCAGTGTTGCCAAATCCTTGGTTTTCCCATTGAATTGGGCTACTTTTATACTATTTCTGTGGGTTTCTGCCCATTGAAGCGAAACCCCCCACCCCCTTGGAACATTTCAACCTAGGTGGAACCCCCTGGAAGGAGGTTTTGACCCCCCGGAATGCGATTTTGATAGCCAATGGGGCTGGTTTTATTATGCAGTGGCAAATTCAATGTGGCAAACTTGTGTGACCCACATGAAAATTAGCGAAATCTGTGTAGGGAAAATTTTCACTCTTATGCGAAACTCCAGACTGAACAGATTCCTATTGGATTTCACCTACAAAATTTAACAGAGCAACAGTATGAGATGAGCGAAAGCGAATTTTGCACCCCATGAAAAAGTGTGGATTCCAATTGAAACGACTGGATTTTGGCTGAAAATGTGCAGGCATACAGTATTTACCATTGTTCAGTGAATTTACAGTAATTTCAATAGGAATCCACACGGCTGGGAATTTCACACAGATTTCACTCAAGTTCAATTTGGTGATGCAAATTTGCCACAATTACCAAAAAGCAAGCTGCTTGGTTTGAAAGCAACTTCTGTGCGAGTCTTGCTTCATATGTCACTACACTATCAACAATAGACAATGGACCTTTTCTGCCTAAGGAATTTGGCTAATGTGACGCATCTTAATTTTTAGACACAATACTTTCTTTGTCTGCTTTTGCTCTGCCAAAGAACATAGTTTCAAAACACATCCACAGCAAAATCCGATATAGTACTCAGTAGGCTTGCCGCGATAGACGGTGCTGACGGTGATACCGGTGTTAAGCCGGAACACTGGTTACGTCACTTGCCCGCCGACCCCCACCGTCGTTTTGATTTTTTATAGTAATAAAAATAATTTAGTTCAGTAAAAGAACAGACACTACAATTAAAAACTGAACGCGGCTGCTCAATGCAGCATGCCAAACGACAGTCGCATCACAGATCAGATTTCATTTCTCCAGTGAGGAAAGTGAGTCGAGCTGACTGACAAGAAGAGTGGGGTGAGACAGACAAGACGATGGCGGATGATTTAGTTTCGAAACGAGATGCAAAAGCGCCTGTTTGGCAATATTTTGGATTTTGAAAAGCCTGTTGACTTTTGCCGTTTATCTAAGGTGATTTTGGAAGGTTTTTTTTTAACATTCGTTTCTTATTTAATTGGTTCCACATTGTTTGCTGATTTTTACTTTATTTAAACTTTGTGTCAACTTTGACGCCGACCTGCCGCTAATTCGAAAGTGAAAGTAAAATGCGCACGGTGCTTTTAAGCTATTTAAAATGCGAAGGAAAACGAGGAAAAGAGGGAAAATTCAAACAAACTAAAAACGAACAATTGCTTTACGCCGAATTGCCGCTATTTCAAAGTGAAAGTAAAATGTGCACGCCGCTTTTACAAGCTATTTAAAAGCCAAGGAAAGCCAGGAAAAGAGGGAACGCCCGCCCCCGCGGTGATACCGGTGTTGTCACACGTTGATTAACCGGTGGGAAAATTTCCTCACTGTCACAACCCTAGTACTCAGCAAAGTACTCAGAATGAGTGTTTTTGAACAAATTGGTGAAGTGAATAATTCAATGATTCCCTCATAGGCTGCATTCAAAAACTGAACAATGCTGCTTCCATAGGCAGCATATGGCCATGCTTTAACTAAAATCAAGAAATAAATGTAGGTTTTAGGCCATTTTCTTCATATTTTGATTAAATTTTTAACAGGAAATTTGCTTTATAGTCATTTTTCACTTAGTTATTACTAAAGCTCTTTCTATTCTTCAATGACTCATACAGTATCAATGTAAAATGAACAGTCTAACAATGATCCACATTTTTCGAATGCTGCTTGGTCAATCAGATTTGAGGAAAGGAACTAACTCAAAGTATGGTATTACCATCCGTACTACAATACTTTTTAAGGGTGGTCCGACTTCAGACATGCTGGCGCATTTATATCATAGACAACAGTTGTGCGGCTGGGTAGAGACGTGTTTATTGCTGTGTGTAAGTGTGTAACCATCTGAGAGATTTGAGGAATGCCTAACCTAACAAGCCTGCCACCAGTACCCATCATGCCCAGGCTGGTATACAGCTCTTTTGCCCACGGGAATTAACTCACATCTTCCAAATTAGCTTCATCACACACTCTTACACACATACTTCTATTAGAGTTTGTATTTTCCACACTCTCAACTGGACGGAATGACTAAATTCAAAGGAATTGTTATGTAATTTGATACCTAATGAAGGGAAACAAATGACTCATAGTTGACGGCAATGCTAACTACACCCGTCCTTCAACTTTCTCCATATTCAGAGGCTCATGAGGAGGAAGCAGGAGAAGAGGAAGAGACCACTCAGGAACATGGTGAGTCCTGTTGGTGGGACCCTCAATTTGACCTCAAACCCCACCAGATCTACATCGCCCAAATAAACGATTTGTGAATACTGACAACTTTGCCAGAAAATGTAGCAAATCATTTATAAAACTTACAATTTACAATTGAAAAGAAATGGATCATTGAATTGTTCCAATAACTTAAGCAAGCAAAGACAATTCGGAGTTCAGTTGAGAAGTGTTTTCATTAATTCATTCATTTAAATTAAATAAACTGCTAAAAATATTCAAAAAGAGATTTTGGTCAATAAACAAACCAAAAATAATAATGTGAGGAGATCATGAAGAGTTCTTTAAAAAATACTGTATGAGTAATTTAAAGTAATCAGGAATTTATCTAAAAAATTATGGCATATTCCCTTGGACTGAAAAAGAAAAAATATTTACATTAATAAAAAACACATTTAAATATGCCACTATCTTCCAAAAGCAAAACATTTACATTTAGTCATTTAGCATATAAAACCAATTTATATATTTATATTATTCCAAATAAAATAAAAGTTATGATGGACCATCATAGTAAAGCTTACTTAGCCTACTTAGCGTACTTAACTTGACAACATAAAAACTGTAGGGCCTCAAAATTTTAAAAAATTGCATTGAATTGAAAAATTTGGTATTATATTTCGAAGCAAAGAGATTTATTTTTTTTCAAAATTAATTTTATCCAGTCTCAAATCAAGTTGTTTAATGTAGTAAAATGCACTGAATCAAATTCCACTAGTTTGACCAGCCATCATAACACTTTTTAAAACGAGTTTAAGCAAATATTTAATTGAAATCTATATGAAATCTACTTTGTCCAACTTCCTGCAAACCTCTCATGTATTAATATTAAGGGTTAAACAAGACGCAGATGACTTTTTTTCAAAATATCTTATTTTCTGTTCTATAGAAGATAAAAACAAATGAATTATACATAAATTGTATGTATTGCCTGGTTAAATATATTTAATAAAGTCATACTTTTCCCCCCACTAGAATAGATTCACAAAAAACACATGCATTACCTTTCAATATATATATATTTTTTTATTATTTTTTTTTTTTTACTTTTGT
The DNA here is from genome assembly GCF_001515605.1 of Sinocyclocheilus anshuiensis. Lineage (NCBI taxonomy): Eukaryota > Metazoa > Chordata > Actinopteri > Cypriniformes > Cyprinidae > Sinocyclocheilus > Sinocyclocheilus anshuiensis. The sequence goes on along the minus strand of NW_015537979.1, from coordinate 873,847 downwards.
ATAGTTAGAAATTAATTTACAGCTGTTGCATTTCTATTTTTTTCTGTGTACATCTGTGTTTATCATTTAATTGAACTCATGACAAACACACATGGGATGAATCAAATATTCTGCTCTATGTTGAGTTGAAGTGACGAGTGTTTGGTATGTGATGGCGATTTTTCCACCATTTTTCCGTTATCAGTTTCTATTTTTATCCCTCTGTTTTCTGTGGGACTGTCAATGATGCCGAATACCCGTAACCTCCTTTCCTTTCCTTCCTTCAGATGGTGAAGAAGACACCGAAGATGGAGGAGGTATTTGCTCTTTATTGCACTGCAAAGACAGGAAAGCTGAGATTTACAGCTCTCAAGTAATTGTTTGAAACATGTAGAAACCTGTATTATGACACACACCCTTCTGGATAACTATCTCTTCAAAGCTTTAGATCATCCCAAATCCTCTTATGATAACATTCATTCCATCAGAAATAAGACAGCAGTATTTCGGTTATAATCTCGTTCCCGGATTTAATGACACATTCTTCTTCATCTGTAACCGTTGGCTATTGTGCAATAACTGCCATGAGAACACAGGGGGAAGATGTATGCAAATTAGGCTTCAGATATTTATAATCAGACACGCCTGATTGACCATATATGCAACACGTTATAGTTTTAAAAGTAAAAAGTCTTTTAAAAAGTCTCTCACATAACTTTGAATAACTTCTGTTGTTTGTATGTTTGATTCTTCAGAAGAGGCGAAACCCAAATTCCTAAAGTAAGTTTAGATTAATAGCCATTGATTGGTTTTATGTTTTTTTTTAGATCAACAACACTTGTTTTCATTTCATACAGAATTTTGAAACATCATCATTATATTTTTCAGACCATTTATGTTGCCGAACCTGGTGCCCCCAAAGATTCCAGATGGAGAAAGAGTTGATTTTGATGTGAGTAAAATTACCATACCAAGACCCACAGCGCCATGAAACTATTTTGGTTATGATGGGTCAAGACTGGCATTTGTCTTTTAATAACCATGCCATCACTTTGCCATTCTAAGCATATCTGCCATATTATTTCGGAACTGAAGTGGATTCCACATTTTATTTTCTTATTAATAATGGATGTCAAACCACGCTAGAATTTCAAGTCAACTGTATTTATATAGCGCTTTATACAAAACAGATTGTGTCAAAGCAGCTTTACAGTATTAAACCGGAAAATACTGTGTCGATAATGCAGGAGGACAATAGTAAACACAATGCAAAAATAAAAACCAGTAAAAAAAAAAATTTAATTGGATTTTTTTTTAGGATTCTGTAATGAATAGAAACTTCAAAAGAGCAGCGTCAATCAATTTAGGTCGTCATTGCTTTATTAATACAAATATTAATTCCTTCAATAATAATAATAATAATAATACAATCGGAGCCCAAAACTTTTAAATGGTGGTATTTGTCATATTACAGATAGGCCTAGGATATTATGAAATATTAGATAAAAAAAGATAACAAAATAATAATAAAAATGATATTTTATAATTAAAACAATTATCATTTAATATATTAAAACTATATTTATAATTACTGTAATGTCATTGTTTATCATTTTAAATATCTGGGGTATTTTCTAAAGCAGTTCTGCCTGGGCTCTGGTTAATTTTTTACCTAAATTTTTTTACACCAAAAACACGCACGACTGAGTTTGAAATATTAGCCCCTTTCACACAGTAATACCAGTAAATTGCTGTAAAATTATCGGAACGACTTTAGCGGTAAATACAAAAATGCACTGTTCACACAGGCAATGACGTTCTGTTTTTTTCCAGTAAAGCACCATTAACACGTCAGTTTCAAAATACCGGTAAATTCTGTGACATCATTAACCAGAAATGATCTCTAAACGGCTGCGCCTCCCGGTGTTGTGTTTGTAAACATGGAGGGGTAAACGCGGTCTGTGTTTTTGTTGATGTTTTCATTTTTGTGTCAAACGTTCAGCTGCTTTTGGCTCAGAGACATCGTATTAGACAACTTTAGAAATTTCTTTGATTTCCATAAACAGCTTCAGAATGTTATGATTGGCCCAGAGTAGACTTCTCACGTAATCTCGTTCTGCGTTCACACGGAGCACATTACCGATAATTTACTAGTAATTTACAACTTTTCATACCGTGAAATTGCCAAAACGAATGTACCAGTATTTTTGAAAAGGTCCTGGACACACATGATCTCTTAACGGTAATTAACCAGTAAAGACTGTATGTGTGAAAGGGGCTAGCTATTCTCTGATGACCCATTTACTTATTAGAGAGTAGACAGATGTTTTGAAGTCCTGAAATATCTTGACGACCGAAAACATGCATTAGAAGATTTGTAGAAACCAGCAATTCTATAAATTCAACAGAATGTTTCACTGGATACAGACATTTGGAGATGCGAATTTCTGCATGAGCTTTTGATTTATGCTTCTGTATACCTGAACTTGCACATTTTGTCAGGCAAACCGTCTCAGATACAATCTCAAAGGTCAAATGTTTTCCCCCTCAGGATATCCATCGTAAACGTATGGAGAAAGACCTGAATGAGCTCCAGACACTGATTGAAGCTCACTTTGAAAGCCGTAAGAAGGAGGAGGAGGAACTCATCAGTCTTAAAGATAGGATTGTGAGTGAGCAATGTTGTCCCATTACATCACAGCTGCTTATTACTATGTAAACATACTTATCGTAAATTAATTAATTCCTAAAGACAAAAACAGAGAAATGACAAATATGCAATCATTGGGGCAAACATGTGACCCAGAGTAAAAATATTCCAACAGGTCTATTAGTGGTCAGTTCAAGCCTGAATGAGTCTGAAAAGGACTCAACAGACAAGCGTCAAATCAATCAGCTCTGTCATTTTGAAGAATAAATGCCCCCATAAGCTCTTGTTGAGTGAGCTCTCACTGAAACTGCTGTTAAAGTTGTAATGTGTGAGTGACTCTGCAGGAGAAGCGGCGCTCCGAGCGAGCAGAGCAGCAGAGGATCCGCAGCGAACGTGAGAGGGAACGACAGAAGCGTTTGGAGGTGAGTGGAAACATTTTCTGTGACCACACACTGATGGACGCAAACTGGCATTATAGCTTTGCAAATCCTTTCCTGTTTTCAAATGTTCAGGAGGAAAGAGCTCGCAAGGAGGAAGAGGAAGCCAAAAAGAGAGCGGAGGACGACGCCAAGAAGAAGAAGACGCTCACCAGTCTGCACTTCGGTGGTTACATTCAGAAGGTCAGAGCTGAAAGACGAGACAGTATGATAAAGATCTATACATTTTTGAGTTAAGTGACAGAAATCTGACAATATTTAAAAAATAAATAAATAAAAAAAGGCCATGTCAGAGATGAAGATTCAATCTTCTACTTGACTGGGATGGCTTTTAAAATTGTATATAATTAAAAACATTTAAACCATTAGCTATGGCACTTCTGAAACATATTTCTAAAATTCACCTAAAACACAATATGCACAACTATCATAATTTACACTACTGTTCAAAAGTTTTTTTTTTTTTTTTACTTTTATTTAGGAAAAAATGCATTAAATTGATCAAAAGTCTTCACTTTGTTACAAAAAAAAAAAAAAAACTATTTAAAATAAACGATGTAAAAAAAAAAAATGACCACAGTTTCCACAAAATATTAGGCAGCACAACTGCTTTTAACATTGATAATCATTTTTCTTGAGCAGGGAATCAGCAAATAAGAATGATTTGCATTTTTTAAATATACAGACACTAAAATAGGTAAGCAGAAAATACATCATCAATATCAATGCTTTATTAAAATACATAGTCAATTAGGGCTGTCAAAATGGCTGAAAAACTAAATTCGAATTTTGTACTTAAATATTATCAATATTTGAATTTAAAAAAGGCATAATTTCAGTTAGGGTGAAGAAAAGCTTTTGGCTTCTCTTCTGAGGCCACAAGAGGGCGCATCGAACAAAATATTATGCACGTTTCTTCAAAGCATAATAAAATAACACGACTATCTTTGAAAAAAGTGCATAATGTTTAAAATAATGTTTATAAACCTTATATAATTAAAGTTGCTTAAACAATTAGAAACAAAACAGAATCATGCATGTATGTATAGTTTAATACAAAGGACCGAAAACCAATCACAAAGAGTACGTTCTTCATTAAAAAATTTGCGATGCAGTAGGATGGGGGAAAACCGCCATAAAGTCTTGAGACATGTTTTTAAAAAGTTGAACTTACATTAATTTTACATGGCTTTCTAAACATGCGGCTCTCTTGTGCGTCTCGCACAAAGTCTCGAGTGCAACAAACGGTGATAGACATCCCTCTAGAAAATGTGATAAATATGCATTCTGTGTGAACGGTTTGGTTTCGGTTTTGACGTAAACAACATCATCTCTGCATTGATGTTCTTTTTTCCCACAATATTTTGAATGAACAACGTAGCAGCGACGCATCTAGTGGGTTCAACTGGATAGGCTAACAAAAGCATTAAAATGCAATGAGACGTACATCGTCATCGCATCTCGTGCGCCACTGATAAGGCTGCCTGATGCACACCTAAAATTCGAATGCAACGTTTTTGCATTCGAATGTGGATTTTTATTTTAAATTCGACGAATATTCGAAATTCGAATTTATTTTTGACAGTCCTATTGTCAATACTGTTCTCTATGATGTTGTTTTGCAGATAGAGAGACGGAGTGGAAAGAAACAGACTGAGAGAGAGAAGAAGAAGAAGATTCTTAGTGATCGCCGCAAACCTTTGGACATCGACAATGCCAGCGACTCTGCTCTCAGGTTTGGAGAGTCATTGGAAATTTAACTAATTAATATGGCACATCAAGCACAGAGAAATGGAAACTGCCTCGTGGGCAATATAGCGCCTTTGAGCTTCGGGCGTCCCGAGTTCGAGTCCCAACTCACAGACCTTTACCGATCCCCCCAAAGGCAGAAATGCCAAAAAATGAAAATTCTGCCATTTTATTCACTTATATGTTTTTTTGATTTTGAAGAATAAGGGCAACCAAACAGTTTTAGTTACCATAAGAAAAAAAAAATCTGAATCAAATTTTTGATCGACAGAAGAATGACATGATGGTGCATGATGACAGAATTGTAATTTTTAGACGAATTATCCCTTTAAAGAGTGTTCTTAAGCACACAAGCAGTTGATTAATGTTAACTAATTCAGTAAGACTTTTTTTTAACCAGTTCTTAACTTCTGTAATATAATTCCATATACTACAATTACAAATAGTAATTAAGCAGATTCAATCATATAAAAACAATGATACTTTCTCTTTCTTTTTCATCAGGGAGAAAGCAAAGGAACTGTGGAGCTGGATGCGTCAACTAGAAGCAGAGAAGTTTGAGTTACAGTACCAGTTTACCAAACAGAAATATGAGGTAAGCTGAAGACTAAATCACTTTGAGTAGTCCTAGAACCCACAGAGTCACCATGAAATCAAAAACGACCCTGTTTTGGTCTCAATGTGTATGAATCATCACTGCATGTTATATAAGTGTAATATCTTGGTCTTCCTTACTGGCTGTGTCACTCTGTGCAGGCTATTGGTTAATGTTAAGCAGTAGTCAATTGACGCTACTATTGTCAGCACTGCAGGCTTACAGTTAAAGCAGTAAATAAATGCCAGTTTACATCAATATGATAAAGTCTGCAGCATCATATTATGTAAGTAAAATGGGTTATGTATATCATTTCATGCTGACTCTATTGAAATGATTTCAAAGAAAAGCATTCTTATCCACTTGCATCTAATGTCTTCCTGGATCTAATTATATGGAAACAAAATGAAAGTATTGCTCAGAGTTTGCACAAATAACTCATTCATCACACTCTCATTATCCTGTGTTCAGTGAGATGTTTAGTGTTTTTGATTGTGGATCTCTCTACAGATTAATGTCCTGAGGAACAGAGTCAGTGACCACCAGAAAACGTGAGTTCATCTGTGTCTGGCCAACCTGATTTCATGAGAAAGCTATTTTACGAGGTAGCGATTTCGTATTAATTCACCCAATGTGATTTGTATGGCAACGTACGACTTAAAAAAATAATAAACGCCCCTAAAATTAACCGTCAATAGGTATGTTAACATGCACTAATTTTCGTCAAACTGAATAAATTCACATACAGTTTCCATCCGCCGCGTTCAGATGTGGAGAAAGCCACCGCAATAATGTCCACGAGAATAAATGCCTTGACAACATATCTAAAAAGCTGACACTTATGTTAGACTAGGGCTGGGTGATAAAACCATAAGAATAATTATCTCTATATAATTTCCCTCTAATTATCTAATTACAGAAGTTTGAGAATGTTCAATATAATGTTTATGTACTATGCAAATATTAATAAGACACCAAAATTAAAGTCAGTTTAAGCCAAAATAATTTTGCAGGGCAATTTTATTTGCATTTTGACTGTGCTAGTGTCTATTTCATACACACAACATACATAGTTTGGCAAGTGTTTGTCAGCCCTTTCAGTCTGATTTAAATGTAATTTGGATCAAGCTCAGTTGGATCAATTGAGGAATTTACAAAAAGGCTTTTCAGTCAGACTGAGCCATCAATCCAATTATAAACTGATTATTTGGGTGCATGTAAATATAGCTATTGTGGTGTTAGCAGATTACACCAAAAAAAAACATATGCATGAGATCATACAAATTCATATGAATTACCCACCAACTCGTTAAAATGTAAAATAGTTGAATTTCATAACTAAATGTCGAGTTGCATTATTACGCAACATCTACTCATCATCAAATCTCTGCATGCAGATCAATAATCTTGGCACTCAGAAGGTTGGCAAGTTGGTGTTTGTTGTCCACTGAACTGGATCTGGCATTATTTTGGTTTTAACGCATGGGTGATTCTATAATTGGAGATGCATTTGGCACTGCAGAAAGTTAAGAAAAAAAACTTTTCACTAACAGAATTTTTTTTCAGTATCTTATTGAAAACATATTTAATTTTAATAATTCAGTGCTTGCCAAACACAAGTTACTTCCTTTATTTTTACTTTTAATGAAAAAACAAACAAATGTCTTTATGGTATTGTTTGTCAACTCTGTTACGGACAAATTAGCCAATGTGTAGAAATAACAATAAATCATAACAGGAAAAATCCTTCTCGTTTCATTAGACAAACAGTCCTTACATTCCATCACTTGAAACTTAGACAATATTTTACCTATGCATACCTTAAAAATAAAAAATTTGATAAAAAAAATACCGGTCTTCACAGAACCGTCCACTTGGAGCAAATATTTTTCATGTGAAAATGTATTATATATAATATCCAGTAAAAAAAACAAATGTTGTTGAAATATTATAAGGCTGTAAAATAATGACTTCGGACACCAAATGTACCTGCAATTATAGAATCACTCGCATACCTGCACTGTTCTCTCAGGGTTTGGTATACTGTTTTTTGTTTTGTTTACCCTGCTATACTTCCCAGAGGGCTTTCTCATTAGAACCAAACTCTGACTCATCCGCTCCTGCCTCAGGCATGTAACACGGACACAGTCTTTGTGAATGCATGTCAGAGTGACAATCCTGTCAGCTGGCAGAGCTGCTTATGCAGCAGAAAACGACTGTGGGAGCCAAAAGTAAAGCACTTGAGGGCATGGAGGTTTGGGCTGCAATCTGCAATCTGCTGCTGCAAAGTCAGCATTTACCTGTGCATGTCCAGCACTAACCTCAGCCACATGATTACTCAGTCAGCAGGGAAAGAAGATCTGTTCCAAAACCTAGTGAGCTGCCTGTTCAGACAGTATACGACACCGGTGCACTCTTAAATATGAATTCTGGCCAAATGTAAAGGTGCATTCAGTTGGCATCAGCATTGCACAATGCAGTTAAATGCTATCAGCATGAGTTATGTAAATTAGTTACACTAGTGAGATAATCAATCCCTTACCTGTAACAAAAAGAAGCAACTTGAGCGTCACTACTCAGGATTTTCGCGCACAACACTAGCGAATCTCCGACGTTCAGTCAAACACCGCCGGTGATGTCATTTCAACATGGCGAAGTGACGCGCATCTTATTTTAATAAAAAGCATTTTTTTAGAAAAGGAAAATATTATGAGCACAGTCTTCATCTCATTCTACACAATACAGATGACTCTTAACAAAAACTGTTTATTTCTTAATGTGTAAACTTTTTAAATTAGCACCAAACTACTGAATTGGCCCTGCTTACACCTGGTAAGATGCGTTTTCGTGGATCCGATCACAAGTGGACAACACTAAATACAGGTGTGAACGGGGTCTAAAACGTTTTGAGCTTGTCCACTTTCGAGCACTTCTAGACGCTCATGTGGTCGAACAGCCACCAAAGACCGCCTACTCTCTGCTCATTCTCAAACATTCATGCGTTCATTTCATTTACCATCCGTTAACCGACAAGATTAGAATATTCAATTCGATTTCAATTAAATCACAATGGATAAGTGTATGAGTGATTCTATAATTGCAGGTACATTTGGTGTCCGAAGTCATTATTTTTTTTCTGCTTTTTTCAAATGGTTATATTTTTAATTATTTTAATACTGTGTTACTCATTTATATGAATTACAAGATGTTACAGTCCATAACAATATAATATTTTTTGCAAAAAGTGTCTTAAATAGCTGAAAACCATGATTTATTGTTGTCCGAACTAGTCAGTGCATTTTTTCCGTCATGTATCATTGTGTAATCAAAATATTTTATTGTACTTTTCTTTTGGTAATATTTCATTAATTTTATTTATAAAAGCCCTAAAGAGTCATTTCCTAATTCTACAACATTATTAAAAAAAAAATAAAAAAATCTTTTTCTTATAAAAATGTGTGTCCGTAAATCTTGTCAACTCTGTTACCGTACCATACTTTGCCTTTAAATTAGTGGAATTATCTCCCACAACTATGTACATACAGGAAATGATGTCACTTTCCCTCACTGTTAAGATCTGAAGCACTGAAAAGTCTATGTGCTCTCTCTAAGAAAATATTTTAATCTAAAACGTTCTTACACCGAGTTATTTTATAAAGTGTCAAATCTGTTACCACAATATCAAAAGGAAAACAGATTTTTTTAATTGATCACACTTTGTGTTATTTAAAAGTCTTTTAATCATGATTTCATTAGTGCCATGTGCTCTTAGCATTTATGCTAGCAAGTGGAGTTTTTGGCAAAAAATAAAGAAAATTGTCAATTCTGTTACCGTCAAACTCTGTTACCAAGGTAGAGTAATGATGCTGACAATGCAGTAACAGAGTTGACAGTCCATCGGACAATTCTGTTACTTTACAATTCTGTTACTTAAAGGGTCAACTCTGTTTATGAACTATTTTCACAAAAAAACAGTAAAATTGTTGTTTAAAATCTAATAAACATTATTGATTTATTTTTACAGCCTTATAATATTTCAACAACATTTCTTTTTTTTACTGGATATTATATATAATACATTTTCACATGAAAAATATTTGCTCCAAGTGGACGGTTCTGTGAAGACCGGTATTTTTTTTATCAAATTTTTTATTTTTAAGGTATGCATAGGTAAAATATTGTCTAAGTTTCAAGTGATGGAATGTAAGGACTGTTTGTCTAATGAAACGAGAAGGATTTTTCCTGTTATGATTTATTGTTATTTCTACACATTGGCTAATTTGTCCGTAACAGAGTTGACAAACAATACCATAAAGACATCTGTTTTTTCATTAAAAGTAAAAAAAAGGAAGTAACTTGTGTTTGGCAAGCACTGAATTATTAAAATTAAATATGTTATCAATAAGATACTGGGGGGAAAAATCTATTAGTGAAGAGTTTTTTTTTCTTAAATTTCTGCAATGCCAAATGTATCTCCAATTATAGAATCACCCATATATAAACAAAAAACTTGAAGTTTAAAAGTATTTCCTACATGCAAAATGGGTTCTACTACAAATAACTAAAATAAACCAGAAAATGTATGTTTCAAAAGAGGGTTCTGGGCTGTGTGAACTCACCATGCGCAGATCCCTCCTGTATTTGTTTTTGCGGATGATGTTCCTCACGCTGGCGAGGGTGGTGCGAGAGTTCTTGTTGATGGTGATCTTCTCGTATGAGGTGGCAGGTTTACACTGACCTGAAACACATGCATGCTTTTAACTTCTAAAGAACGCCTGCAGACGTTTAAAAGCAGATTCAGAGCAGAGGCATCTAGATTAATGGCTGATTTCAGAAATAAATCACATTGCGGGTCATCCTCTTGCTTGAGACCTACAGAA
>NW_015537979.1:853909-862216 GCF_001515605.1 Sinocyclocheilus anshuiensis | reverse complement strand
AAAAAAAAAAAAAAATTGTTAGTGAAAAGTTTTTTTTCTTAACTTTCTGCAATGCCAAATGTATCTCCAATTATAGAATCACCCCTATGTTACCCATTAAAATAAAAGTTTTTCTTTTCAATGGTTTTTGCATGCGCATCAACAGGAGAAAACAGAGAAAAACTGAAAATGACATAGGAATAAAATAAATAGGCCTACAAGAAATATGTTTCAGTTAAATAATTAACAAATTAACAAAACAAAGGGGGAAATAATCAGTTTCGTTTCATTTTTTTATGGCCGCACCAGAAGTTTAAGGAAACAGGCTTGAAAGCGCATCCTTTGTTTCTTTCTTTTACAAAGCCATAGTTTTGTTCTTATTGTGAATATGCATAATTAAAAGTAAACCCTTTACAGTCTCAATGATGTCAGATTTTATTTTTTCCCGCTGTGATGAGGACAATATCGGTGATCGCGCCGAGCCTCTTTATATTCGCACTTTATAACGAATACATTATAATTTGTGTTTTATTTTAGAATTGTATATTTTATTTTTTTACTATTATTTTATAGCTACTTATCATTTCTAATTTTTATTTTAATCTGTTCTGAATAGGTAAAATGTAAAGGATTTGCTGACAAATTTTAGGCGACTAAGGTTATATTGATTGATTTATTTTATTTATTTATTTTTTGACTAATAGATGTTTATTAGAATTTTTATCCATGCAGTAAAAGTTTTAAAAATAGCTTTGGAGGGAAAAAAAGGTCAATTGTACGTAAATTGTGCGAGCAATATTTGATCTAAAGATCAGATGCTCCCCTCAAAAGAAATCAGGACAGAAGTGGTCGGAAGTGGACAGAAGAGACGGATTAAAACACCAGGTGTGAACGGGAATGTGTTCCCCTCGTCTACTTGTGATCCGATCGACCAAAACGCATCTTAATACCAGGTGTAAACAGGGCCTTTGAGACAGCAAAAATTACTAGCTAAATGAAAGGCGCCCTGTCTGATTGAAAACTGACTATTTCATCTAAAATTTTTTTTTTTATGTTTATTTTTTTGTGCTTATTATCAGAGGACTATTCTGGTGTTAGCTTGTAAAAATACATAATAAACCCTTACATTTTTAGTCAGTTTCTATCAGCTCTGAGGTCATATGCTAGTGCACTCCTAAATTTGACAAACAAATCATGTTTTGCAGATGTGAGTTAAACTAAAGGCTCTTGGCTATTATTTCCTTCTATAGGTCAAAGAGAACCAAGAGGGGCCTCAGGAAGTGAATGCTGTGTGGCAAGACAAAGTCGACTCCGCACAAACCCACAGAGATCATGTCCAGGAGAGCTGCGTATACTACTTTACAGATTCTGTTGCTTTTATTTAGTCCTCACTGAATAAACACTTTAGATTTTGACTGAACAACTGAACAAAACGAATAAAAATGACAAAATGAAGTAGCAAAAATGATTTTGTTAACTTGTGTAGGCCTACACAACTTTTAATAAAAATTGCATACATGCATGAGTGAAACAAAATATTCAACAAGATATAATGTAGGCCGGACTTGATTGTATCCATCAGCAATTCATCAAATGTGTGTGTGTGTATTTTGAATGACAGTGTATACCTATATAGGGTACGGGTGCTGTCCGACTGAACGATTCTGACCGCAGTGGTGGACCGTTTGGACCAAAAAATGTCCAGTCCAGCCCTACTCCATATAACGTACAACATAACCACTCACTACATGAGCTTCACGTTGTACGTTAAATTCAGTTAAGTGCTGCCCAATATTCTTACTCTTATTCCATGGTCTGTCTGAATACTGGATTCTGATTGGCTGGCGGGTATGCAATGAATCCGTTTAATGCACAGGTAGTTCCAAGTCAGTTTAATCACCGTTCCATATTAATGCGCTGTTTTAATTGATGCACACTAACCAACACACATCACTCGCGCACACACACACAAACAAACACACACGCGCACACACACACAAACAAAAAAACACACACACACAATCACACATCAAGTTTATTCATTGATTCATGTCTTTTGTTTGTCCTGTGTATTTTTATGCATTTATTTATAACAATAAATTACTTTATTTTGTTGCTCCAAATGAGCCTCTGTCATGGTGTTCACAGACATGCCTTTTTATTCTGAGGTAAAATGTGCTAGCTAAATAGGTAAATAAAAATGACAAATGCATACAACAAAATTTCATAAAGCTAAAAACAATTCAAAATAGTAAAGAACAAAAGGTATGAGTATAATAACGATTCTAACATAACACTAAGCCAAACACCAAAAAAAAACAAAAAAAAAACGACGTGTATGTACAACCACACACTCACATATATATATATACACACACATACACATTTATAAATTCAATATATATATTATTTCATTTCCATTTAGTTTGTTGAAGTATTAAAATAACTCAAATTAAATAAAACTAAAAACTTAATAAAAGACCTATACAGACATAATAAATTCAGACATAATTTAACTAAAATTAAAATAAGTAACAAATACAAATAATACAAATCAAATGACAGTAGTTTATCAGTAATCCTAAAAAATCAGTGATCTGCGAGCAGCTAGAAGCCTCCTCTGAGCTGTTGATCCAATCAAGGTTAAAACGCGATGAAAGCGGTAAGAATAACGTGAAACATTGCTGATGTTCGCGCAGTAGTGCGGGCTCTTTAAATGTTGGCGCTGTTGTGAAGACGCATGTCACGTGACAACATCAACATGGCGGATGTAGTACGTCCGAATTCCATTCATACTACTCTCATTCATACTATATAGAACGTACTTTTTTAACGGTCGAGTAGTACGTTCAAATTCAAATGTAGTACCTACTAAGTAGTATGCGATTTCGGACGCACCCATGGTCCTCAGTCCCTGCCACATGCGTCGGGAGTCATTTAGCTGAGTCATTTAAAGGCCCACTGTATGTTTGTGTATGTATGTATGTATGTATGTTGATGTAGTGCTGTAGTTAATATTACTATTGTTACCATCTGTACATTGTGGTTGTGACTAATTCCAATTTCATTACAGTATATCGTGTATTGTGATTTCTTTAATATGGTGAAATGTTGGTCAATAAAAGGCTGCCAATACACTTTGTTTTATTTCACTAAAGTAAGATTGCAGAAATTAAATTTAAAGTAATTTTAAATTTTTAAGTTAACATAAGTACACATGAAATGAACACCACGTTAAGTGAACTTAATTATTTAAGTACAATATACGAATAACAAATCAAGTGAACTTAAAATTTGAAATAGAGTGCAAAAGGCCATTAATTTAAGTGAACTTAAATTTTGGGATACCACATTACTCAATTGAGGGAAAAAGTTTACACAATCGAGTTCAGTCAACTTATTAGGGTTTTCGGAGTATATATTCCATGGTCTGTCTCAATACTGGATTCTGATTGGCTGGCAGGTATGCAGTAAAACCGTTTAATGCACAGATTCAAAGTCAGTTTAATCACCGTTCTATATTAATGCGCTGCTTTAATTGAGGCACACTAACCAACACGCATCACTCGCTCGCACACACACACTCACACTCACACTCACACACACGGAGATAGAGAGAGAGATCGCAGATTGTGCTGCACACACACATAAACTAATATTACTAAAATAAAAGATAGATACTAGATCGCTACATTATATTCCCCAGCAATGAGGTGATAAAATCGCTGTTTTTGAAGTAATTGTTTGTAGAGGGAGACGCGCAGACACAGCAAACAGGTAACTGACACACAACTGTCATATCTCTCTCTCTCTCTCTCGATCGATAATTAATTGAAATACATGCTATAATTAATTCAAATAAATGTGATCTTACCGCACTATTTCATCTCTGTGTATGATTTGAAGCGGGCAGAATGCTAGAGCTAACGTGCCATAACTGAGGAAAATAACTGTCATTTTTACCCATTCGGTCAAATATTGCGCTGCAAAGAGCAATACTAGTTTTAACTGGTCTATAACTTGGCAAATGACCATGGAATAAGTGGGATAATCAACGGCTAGCTGTGCATTAAAGGATTTTAAATGCACTTCGAGGAGGCGATTTAAAATCCTTTAATGCATGGCTAGCCGTTGATTATCCCTTACATAAAAAGCTCACTTGCATTTGAAACCTTCATATAAACACATTAGGCTACATAATTATTGTATGAAAGGAATCTTTTTATGATACACAATAACACACACCCAACTGCTCTCCGTTAACGTCCCCTGAGGCCTTTCTGTAGTTTTAGGGTCAAAGAGGTCAGGAGATTCTAATCTCAAATGATTTGCATATTAACATTTTGCACAGGAGCATATATACTGTATGAACACTCACCGTTCTGCGGTTCACATTCACTTTCTGCTTGAGCACTGGTAAGTGCCCATCTGAAACAAAACTCAGTGGAGAACAAAATGTTTTTGAAGTAATATTGGCACAAAACAATGATTCTACTAATTATGAGCAGAACATGCCAAACGCAGCACCAAAACGGCCTTTAATGTGCACAGCTGTCATGTTTGGATTAGCAGTCCAGTGTTCAAGCTCTCCGATAGTATGACAGGAACGAAGGAACTTTATAATTGCACAGGGGAATGTGTGTGACTCATAAAAGCGTCGCTTGGCTCATCGCCCACCGTTTCTAGTGTAGGGTGGAGATCTAGGTAAATATGAAACAAGCAAATCAATTAATACAACTACTTTCTTAAGAAGTCATAAATGTCTGCTTTCTGATGGGTATGACTATCCATAATCTGTCTGTACAATGAAGACATACGTTTGAGGTTTAACAACTGTTAGTGTCAACTGTATTTTGGCTTCTAAATAAAATCACAAAAAGGAAAAGAAACCTTGTCAGCCAACATGCCATAGTTCTCATGATGATTGATTTGAGATGAAAACTGTATGAGAGGGTTTCTCCGCCTCAGTATATCATGTTTTAACATTCATATGCACTCACACTGTAAATGTATATATTGCTTATACTATAAATAACTGACAGCTTATTAACAATTACAAAAGTCAAAAATTCAATGCATTTATGTCTAACATACACAGTTAAAATAGTCGTAAAAGCAACGCACCATAAAGCATTTCTTGTTGAATTGCACTTTTATTTTAGAAATACATTTTAATGCAAGATTAAAATGTACATTTTTGGTCACGTAGATGCAAAATACAATTTTACACAGCCACATTTAATACTTTAATACAAAAATAGGACTTTTCTTTTTGTTTGTCAATTTTCTGTTTGTCTGTTTCTATTTTGTTTTTTGACAGCATAATAAAATGAAAAAAAAAAAAAAAAGATCTAGACATTTTCCCACAAGTGGAGATGCATTTTAAACACAATCCAGTCACAGTAACAAAATAAAATAGTACTCACATAGTACAATATCACACACATTAAGCAAATAGTATACAGAAAAGGCTTGGCTTATAAAAAGGGATGTCAATCAAAATATTATATTACTGTATATCTGGACAACAATTCATTTTGCATTTACTGAATTTAAACATTGATTCAGAAGCTTTTTGTTTACCTCTTTACAACATTAGAACTAACATGGTTTCAACATTTGTTTCAACATTAATACAACAACTAATATTATTTCAACCCCATTTCAACACTGAAGGTCAGTTACGTGCCAGCTGTGAAGGGTCTTAAAAGTTTTTGCTGGTTCTCATTCCTAACTCTACCGCAGAACAACTTAAGGGTCATTGAGAAGAAAAAAAGTAGTGCAGTTAATATATTTAAGCTTTTAATAACTGCTACATAAAAGCACATTTAGAAACCAACAACTATACAGGCACCAAAATCCAAAAGCTTTAGCCAACGTGTATTACGATCCCCAAAATGCCTAATATGTTTGAATATACAGCACAGCAGGACAGGGGAAGGAAAACAGCAGCAGCAGAAGAAGAGTGGAAATATTACTCTGTAGGGACCAGTAGTGCAAGTTTGTCAAGCCTAAGTGTACAAACTCTTTCCAATGATGAATGTGCATATCTAAGTATTAGGCACTAAACAGGCCTGTACTAAAAGTATAGAGAGCCACATAATCCATAAATCCCAGAAAGAGGGATTTTACCATAAAAATGGGCGACTGATTACTCAATTTCTCCACCAGTGGATGTCAAGCTCAAAAATGACAGAAAAGCGCCATAAAATATAATAAAAAACATCTATGTGACTTGTGTGCTAAATTCCAGATCGGTCCAATTCACGAATGAATCAATCTCTGTGTGTAAACTGCTTCATTGAAAAGATCTGAGAGGATATTTAGTGAATGACAACTTTTGTTAAATTTTTGGTCTGTCGTTTACACAATGCACCTGGTATATAGCATCAACGCAAACACTTTTATGATTTTTGTGGGGCTTTTTTTTGTCATTTTAGCCCACATTACAGTGAGAGCGTAATAGTTCTTAAGCAACTTTTTTGGCAAAAAAAAACAAAACTACAATATGTCCTGTATACACCCATAATGTCCTGCAATATACAGTGGAGATCAAAATTAGAGAACAACCTACAATTTCCTAAATTTCAAGGTCACTGCTTAGTCCTAACAGGAGTAGAAGGGCAGTTTTTTTAAGCATATTTCATAAATTAATTGTATTCTGAAGCACAGTATAAAAAATTAGATATTTGAAAAAGAACTCCTGGTGCTAATTTCCTTAATTATATAACAAACCCTATTTAACTGTCAGCATTCCTCCAATATTCACTGAGATTGCAAGATGGCTGCTCTAAGCCACTCTAAGATGACTGAAACCCTGCGACAGGAGGTGATCCAGATGAAGGCCAAGACAAGAGAAGCTAGTCATTACAAATCTGTGATTTCTAGAATATTGCAGTTTTACAATGACACTAATTCATTCAAGTTCCCCAAAAAGGCTGGTCGTCCACGAAAGACAAATGCACGAGAGGACAGTATAATGCAAAGACTCTCAATAGGGAATCGGTTCAACACCGCAGCTGGAATTGCTCGGCACCAAGATCACACCAGCGCAGTTTGAGAAACTAGAGAAGTCCTGCAGCCGCAGACAGGGCCGGATTTACGCATAGGCATTCTAGGCACGTGCATATGTTCGCTCGTCCAGGGGGGCCCAAACACAATGAAGAGATATATAATATTTTCCCATGAGCATAACATATATAATATATTCCTAGTCTCTCTCACAGACGCACACACAGTTCAGACACGCACTCGCGAACAGAGCCGACCGATCCTAGACTTCTGGGGGGGGAGGGGGTATGAGTGGTTATGAATGAATGAATGAAACGTATTTGTCCGTGTTTCACTCAGTCTCGAATCACGCTCGCGGAAAGCGCTTGAGAAACAGTGGGCCCTATCATACACCCGGCGCAATGCAGTGTTTTTTGCTAGTTTCAGCCAGACGCAGTTGTCATTTTCACGTCCTGCGCCACGTTGTTTAAATAGGAAATGCATTTGTGCCCATTTGTGTGCTCATGGGCATGCTGGTCTGAAAACGAGGTGTGTTCAGGCGCATTGCTGGCGCCTTGCTATTTTGAGGCAACTGAAATAGACTGCGCCATTGACCAACAAAAACCTAGTCTAAAGTCTCAATGGCACAGTAGTTTTTTTGTTATTTAAAGAGCGCGTTAGTATAGGCGGGTCCACAGCGCACGTACACTCTGCTTATTACACACACAGGGACGCAGCACACAAACATGCCAAATATTAAAAATTAAAGGATTGCAATGTAAAAGATTATTATTTGTGTAGGCTACATAAATGTAAAAATGCACACGTCATAATGGATAGTCATTGCATGTATCAGAATTAGGCTACCTATTTGCTCGCGCACGAGCAGCTCCGTTTCCTCTCTGGAGACGTGCTCTGTCTTTGCACTTGCAAATTCTGCTGTGTAAATAGAAAATACGCCATGGCACGAGCGCAACTGGCTCTTAAAGGGAATGGGAGATGAGACTCTTATTGAAGTGGGGTATGAATGGTTATGAACGAATGAATGAAACGCATTTGTCTGTGTTTCACTCCATCTCGAATCGCGCTCTCGAGAAACAGTGTCTACTCCGCGGCTCAGTATGCTTTCAACTCGTTTTTTTAGTCTGGAGCCAGACTGTACAACATTCACATTACATGATTTAACTGATTTTTACGTAGAAAGGGCGACAGCGCACCGCATCAAAAGAAATGATCATTCATGTTTTCATGACCGCTGGCCAAATTAAAAAACGAAACTAAAATTAAATAATCTTTGAGAGCAAGGGGGCCCCCTGGTGTTTCGGGGGCCCTACGCAG
>NW_015537979.1:847884-852239 GCF_001515605.1 Sinocyclocheilus anshuiensis | reverse complement strand
ACATTCACAATTTAACTTTTAACTGATTTTTACGTAGAAAGGGCGACAGCGCACCGCATCAAAAGAAATGATCATTCCATGACCGCTGACCGCTGGCCAAATTAAAAAACGAAACTAAAATTAAATAATCTTTGAGAGCAAGGGGGCCCCCTGGTGTTTCGGGGGCCCTACGCAGCTTGCGTATTTTGCATATAGGGAGGATCGGCTCTGCTCGCGCACACACGCGGAGACGCGAACAGAAACTTCTTGTCAGCGCTGCCTCGCAAATTTATCAATAAAATAGTTTCGCTGCTGAAAAGCTACATGACATTTCTCAAGGTTCTTGAAGCAGTTTAACTGAAAGATTCGTTATTAGTAAACGCTGCTGCGGAACGCTGCTGAGAGACGCACAGAAGCAAGTATTCACACGCGCTTAATCTCTCTCTCTCTCCCTCTATCTCTTTCGCTCTCTCTCTCTCTCTAATAACCGCATTAGACTGCATTAATAACTGCATTAGCCTGCATATCAATGGCTCAAGCCTCCATTATCTAGACGTTTTGGAATTTGCAACGGAAGGTTTGGGATGAGGTGCGTAAAAAATGAGTTCAACACACGAGATTTCAGGACGGAAACATGTCAAATGTCTTGAAACAAATCATCTGAACAATGTCTTGATGTGTGGTTGTGACTCCAGGCCGTACTAATACAATTATTAGAGAAATAATGCACTCCCGAAGTGGTTATTATGTGGCCACGTCATCGCGCCTATTAATGGAATGGTCTTTCTCAGTTCTCAAACAAATTAAGAACTACATTCGATTTTTATTGACAACGCAATCGCTTATTGCGATAGAAAACACTGTAACGGTTTAAAAAAAAAAGAAATATTTTTGTTTGCTTGGGTGGTAATATTAGGCCTAACATATTAATAGGGAAGGGGGGCCCAAAAATTTGTTTAGCCAATGTCACGAAAAGAGGAAAATCCAGCCCTGGCCGCAGATGTGCTGAAGTCATTCAAAGCAGGGGCTTCTACACTTCCAACTAATTTCTGACAGTTGTAATCTTCTTTCGTGCTACAGTGGTTACTGTATTTGATCACTGCTTTCAACAAAATAAAGTTTTTTGTTGTTGAAATGCCTTGGTTATTTTGTCAAACATGTTCGTTTAGCAGTGGAATACCCACAGCTAATATTCCTTCAAATTTTGAGCGATGAAGATTAACAATATTTCAGAAAAAATCAAGTATTTATAGATTGGTCTCTAATTTTGATCTCCACTGTATGAAGGCAGGACAGTATTCTGAAACTCTGTGGCTTCCCGCAGAACTGCAAAACTGAAATACAAAAAAAAATCATATTAAGTAGGAGTATGAAAGGTTTCAGAATCAAGGCAATAAAATAAAACAAACTATCTTTCCAGTCACTTGCACATCTCTCAGTAGCCTTTCATGCGTGTCGCTTCCTCGTACGCTGTAGCAGTGACGGCATTTATAAACGTGTCCTTTTTCATCCCTTGCTGCAAAAGAATAAAAGGTCAAAACTATAAATGGAGCATCATTGCCCTTTCAAAATCACACACACATCACAATCATAATTAACAGTGTGAAAGCTCTCAGAACCAAATGCATGTCGTGGTTTCCACTGAATCACTGCTTCATAATCACGTGTTCATGCATGCATGTCTGTCTGAGCTCCTGAGCTTCAGCATGTGCTAAAGTCAGACGTAACTGAATGTTTCACTACTGACTGACTGAGGAGCAGGAATGGAACATCAGACGAACTTAATATTCACAACAACTGCATAAACTGTTTGTAATAGTCCTCCTGCCAATAGGTTAAAAAAAATCAGAATTGCATCAACAACATGCAATGCTGATTAGTCTAATTAAATTACAGTCAATCACATATATCAATATATTTGGCATCTTCTGTTCTGCTGATCTGCAAAAAAATTATTTGTCATTTATTAAATATTTATTTATTTCCTAACTTGATGATGCTCAGTTCAAAAACATCAATAAAAATTATTTTTTTTTCTTTCAGAAAATAGGAATTGAGATTTTTCAAATTATATATGCATCAGCTTTAATGTATATTTAATGCATAAAATAAAAATAAAAATAGTCAAATGTCAAAAGTTTTAATGACAAAATTAAGTATTCAAAATGCATCATTTAACTTACAATCTGCAAAGGAATAGAAAAATATGTTCAAATACTCTAATGAACTTTAATATCAAAGAACTTTACATAAACACAAGTTTAAGATTTTTTTTTTTTTTTTCTGTTGCTGTTTGGTAGTAAATCCCCGCAGATGTACCAGAAAACATCTGGGTCATGTTTGCATTTTCTTCTGTCACTGGGTATAATTCCAATATAAATATGAATATTATATTACTAGAAATTATTATTCTCCTGTTATTGCAAATATCTATAAATGCAAATTTATGCATCACAACATTATAATTTAAAGTATGAAAAATGGATATTCATTTTAAGATTTGCTACATTTCACAGGGTTATTAAATTATTAGGGTTTTTAAGATTACATTTAAGTGAGCACTAGATGATGACAAAGCTCATTTAAACATAAAAATCAGGGAAATGAGCGAAATTAAATAGCCAGTATCAATTAAATTATATACTGATACATTTAAAAATCTCTAATATAAGATGTTATATGTAAGTTTCTAATATAAGTTTTGGACCAATGAGATGTCAGTGTGGGCGGAGCTACACAACCTCATGCTACTGAAATACAAACGAATGATAAAATGACCTGCTTCTCAATGGCTGCTTTTGCTTAAAAACTCAGATTAACATGGATCCAGACAGCTTTATTGCGATGTAAGCCTAAAGATCGAAATCAGCATCATGTGATCAAAAACATGGCTGCTGAAATGCCAATATACACAATGTGGATTATAATTATAGTCCATGAGCATGTGGTATACTGTATGTTCGAATGTGTTTGTATGTTCCAGTATACGAGTTAGAGTGTGTGTGTGTGTGTGTGTGTGTGTGTGTGTGTGAGTGGGTGTCGGAGGGTCACATTGGGAGGAGTGTGTTGTGTGAAAGGCGTTTGCTCCGCCCAGAAAGAGCTCCTAAATCGTCTCCCTGGATTCCTCTCTTATCCCGTTAAACCTCTTCCAAGGTTGGGTGGAGTACATGTCAGGGCCTGGAAGTGTGTGTGTGTGTGTGTGTGTGTGCGTGTGAATATTCACACAAGCAAGTGAGAGTCTTGTTTGATGTGTAAACTACCATACAGACAGAAGGATGGATCGCAGCCTGGGGATTTTCTTTTTCTTATATATTTTTTTTCCTGCATTGAGGTAAAAGCGCCACATGTGTGTGTACACACCTTACCACACCCTTCTTTCTTAAAACCAGATGTTGCTTCCTTTTTCTTTGCCCTCCCATCTTACACCCTTTCAGAATGAGGAAATATTCATGAAAATATACCTTCACTCTTCCTCTGATATCATTAACAGTGTAGCGAATCAGCTCATGGGGAAATATGAATAATTAATCATAACTAGTTATAATTAATTATAAATATTTAGATCCACTGTAGATATTTAGCTTGACCTCTCAGGGTCAACTGTCTGTCAATTCTAAGAACGTTAATTTCCTGGTTAAGGGAAATAACTTTCTTACTGTACAATTCTACAAAGAGCTTGTAGCATAAATCTGCATGATTAAGTGACTCCAGTTACGAGCAAACAATGAACAACGTCAAGTGTGATACAAGTAAGACTTTATTAACCACATAAACACTTAAAACTAGTCTAACATACTACATAAACACTTAAACTGGTCTAACATACACATACACACACACACACATGGTATAGGAAAGGGTTAAAGCTTAACTCGGTAAAGAGGAGGGAGAATAAGAATAGGAAGTTATGGAACCATTTGCATATTCAGCAGATTTACAGCCTGAAGGAAACATCAGATTCTTAGTTCAAACACACCTTTGTAAAAAGGTGCAAATGATACCTAATGTATCACTGTGGTCATTCGCAGACATCCTGGCGCCCAGTCTATTGGGTGAGGGGTCTGTGACGACTTGTTAATCTAATGAATAACTGATTTGTTAAATCAATTGAAAAATTGTGTTTTTGATTGGTCCAGACGCTACAACAGCATCTTGTGATTTACCACTTTGAACAAACGTTTCTTAGGTATGTTGTTTTATCCTAACAATACAGCTCCAATTTAATTTAATTGAACAGGCGAATCCTACAAATCTGCCAAGAACATGTTTGAGTACCAAAATTAAATTGGTTTGGGGACCGACTCTCACTATTATTAAAGGGGTCATATGATGCTAAAAATAACATTATTTTGTGTATTTGGTGTAATGAAATGTTT
>NW_015537979.1:834892-846750 GCF_001515605.1 Sinocyclocheilus anshuiensis | reverse complement strand
GATATAATGAAATATTTACAAAAATATGAGGGGTGTACTCACTTCTGTGAGATACTGTATATTTATATATATATATATATATATATATATATATATATACACAGTGCTGCTTGAAAGTTTGTGAACCCTTTAGAATTTTCAATATTTCTGCATAAATATAACCCAAAAGATCATCAGATTTTCCCACAAGTCCTGAAAGTAGACAAAGAGAACCCAATCAAACAAATAAGATGAAAATATATACTTTATACTAAACCGAGAGAGAGAGCAAAATAAAACACTGGTCACGAATTAGAAGTACAAAACGAGGATATGTAAATAAAAATGTTGGAGGATTTCGATAGCCAAGAGGAGACTGGTTTTCCTTTGTTACACAAAGAAAATTTTGCTTCCTTTGCTCCTGTAAACTTGGTTCTCGTGAATGAATGCGTGTACGACAGTTCTATATACATGTCCTAAATTTTCTAATATTTTTTTAACCGTTTAATTCAATAAAAGACTTTCAAAGCTGTGCCGTCTATTCCACTGACCTTGAAAGGCTGGCTTTACGGCCTCAGTGTAGATTGAGGCAGAACAGTCTTACCTTTTTCAGCACATTCTGGATGTCTTTTTGCCCCCACATACTCCAGAGAAGAAATCCAGCAGCTTTTCTGCCTGTCTCGAATAACCTGCAAAAAACAGAGCTTCTCAGCATGGTATCTGCTAATACACATCAAATTCTTAGAGTAACTGTCATACATGGGTGACTATCACAAAACTTGTCATTGAGTCGTCTGTAGGTTTCCTTCCTTCTAAACTCCAAACAGCAGCTTGCTAATGTTTGCCAATGCCACTTTTTCTCTTTAACACATGCATTTTCCTTTGAAAATACTTACATATTTGAGCTCAGCGCGCTCAGAGAGTCGATGAGTTTCACGTTGATCATCTTCTTGCTACTGTTGGGCTCTGCCAGCATGAGCGTTTGCATCACACGGCACGCTGTAGCGATGGTGCTGTCAGACTCGACCATGTTCGGCGTCACACTCAAGAGAACAGAACTGGCCATGGGAAGAATTTCCTTGGCTGTGGTTGACAAGAACATCAGGGATTAATGAAATGCTGCAATGTTTAATGTTCAAGTACGGTACAGTGTACTGTGTACAGTAATATTTGATTGCATCTATTGTTCGCCGCATTTGTAAGTTGCTTTGGATAAAGGCGTCTGCTAAATGATTCCATGTAAACGTAAATGTAATATTTCATTCTGTATGATCCTTGTTGACCTGCATGCTTGATGCTTTGGCTTTTCTTTTCTTTTTTCACTGGAGGAGGAAAACATAAGTAACTGGCCTTTTTTTTTAATTAATTACTTGTACTTTTTAATATTTCTGTATTTCTTTTATACATACAATATGATCAATTTTAACATATGTAACAATCATTTAATAAATATTAAAATGAAATAAAATCACTAACAGAAAATATACTGGCCTTGATATTAATTACTGGTATATTTGTTGCATAAATCATGTAAATAAAAATCGAATAAATATTAAACAAACAAATAAAATGTAAAAAATAAAATAAAAAGCAATAACACACTTGATGTATTTTATGATGTATTTTTGGGTAATTGAAATTTGAATATTTAATAAATGAATAAATAAAATGTTACATATTGTAAAACAAACAAATAAATACATACATGCATACATATTTTCATAAATGTTTCATAATAGTAATATCACACTAACATGACATGTTTTAGGTAACTGGCTTTGATATTAATTATATATCACACTTGCATGACATACAGTATATGTGAAGTATGAGATACCATATATATAGGTGTCATATCAGATGGCCTAATTAGTAAACACAGTTTTAGTAAAATCATGTTCAGAAATTGCACTGGGTAAAAGATTTTGCTATTTTTACTACCTCTGGGGTATCAGACCTGCTATTGAGAGAATGAGAAACAAAAGCACCTGCAGCAAGCAGAGGTTCAGGAGACTCATTGTAGAGCACACTCTCCTTGAACTACATGTTCTTGTCTGTTCCTGCACTTGTGCAGATGTTGCTTAACAGGCACACGCAAACTACAGCACAGAACTGACATCAATCTTTCATAGTTCATCTTTAGTAGTGTTAAAAAAGACTCTTACCCATAGTTCCCCGCAGAAATGACACCCGGGACATGTTGCCCACTAAGGACATGGTGGTCTTCTGTAGGCCTGGGTTTGCTGATTTCAGCAGGGGCGAAATGACAGACAGGCCTTGCAGTTTCTCTATGATGCTTTGACTCATCAGAGTGGACACCTGTGCAGAGGTCAAAATACAAGTTGAACAACTTCTCCTCGAGTTCAGCTGCACGTGTATTTCCAGCAAGTGTACATACAGGGCTCTTTGAAGCGGTCAGGTTCTGCAGGGCTCCACAGCACGCCTCCAGAGTGGCCTCCTTCTGACTGCAGCCCAGCAGAGACAGATACAGCTGCAGGGACTTCTGGTGGTACAACCAATTCACTCCTTCAGGATTTTCCTTCTCCATGGCTGGGAAGTTGAAGTCCTGATAACAAAAAGGTGTGGTCTGAATGTATTGAAGATGGCTTTGAAACACGCAGTTTTGAGTTGTCTGTGTGGTTAATATAGAATAAAACCTGCTGAAAAGGCCAGCTGTATTATCAATGGTATGAATTTCCGTGTTGGTCCATTGCTGGTTTGGTACATGGAAATGACCAAAAAGTACTGCTGGCTGGAGAATGATTTCACCCAAAACTGAAGATTCATGCCTTTACAAACCTGTATGACTTTCCTTTTTCAGCGAAACATAAAATACAATTTTTATTTCAACTATTACCGTTCAAAGGTTTGGGGTTGGAAAGGTTTTATGTTTTTGAAATAAGTCTCCTCAGCTCTGCTCACCAAAGCTGCATTTATTTGATCAAAAATACATTAAAAGCAGTAATATTGCGAAATATTCTATTGTAGTATATTTTAAAATGTAATTTTTTCCCTGTGATCAAAGCTGAATTTTCAGCAACATTACTCCAGTCTTTAGTGTGTCACATGATCCTTCAGAAATCATTATATGATATGCTTATTTGCTGCTGAGGAAATATTTCTGATTATTATCAATCCTGAAAACAGTTGTACTGCTTAATATTTTTGTAGAACAACATTTATTTGAAATATATATATTTTTTTCAACTTTTCAAAGCTTGAAATCTCCAGGAGCTTAATATTTTCCTATTGTGTTCCACAGAATACAGAAAGTCATATGCGTTTGTAATGGAATAATTAGTTTTATTTTTGGGGGAACTAATCCTTTAAGTTAAGTCAGCATCCCATGAGCAGTATCCAAAACATCCCGCACGCTAGTTGTTTTATCAGGAGCAGCTCGTACCTTTTGGGTCTTGGAGCTCTTGGGGCTGAAAAGGCTCTTTTTCTTATTGTTCTCGTTCGGTCTCTCATCAAGAACAGAGAACTGTTTGAAGTGATCAGAAGCCTCTTTCTCCAGCTGGTAGCTCAAGTTATGAAGTATGCAGACACAGTTTTCCACCGACTGCTCCCACATTGCCAAAAACAAACAGAACCAGGACACAGAAGCCACTTTTAGCTTGTTGCACTACATTTTTGTCAATATACTGAAGTATTCTTGTACACGTTAAAACTCTCTGAATATGTTTAACCCTATAAAGCCTAATGTATCACATCTGGTATGTGAATTTCTAGAGCCTACACATTTCCAACATGATCAAAGAGTTGCAGACAATCTTCTGTTGTCTTATTGATCGTTTATACATTTTAGTATAAGGTCTTTTAATATAACTGTACAAACGTCCACCTTCAGTTTATGGTTCGTGTCTATTTGCTGAGAAATCATTAATGGTTTTTATCAAGTACGTTAGTACGTCATATATAAATATCAGCAACTGCACTAAAATGCATTTTGCTCAGTCTGGGCCTCTGAATAAAATTTAGGTGTTTTGTCCTCAAGTATGAGCTCCATATTCTATATCATACTACATGAGCAATAAAAGCCTGATGTATTAAATATTATATGCAACAAAATATATTCAAAGTTTTTTTTTGTCTAAAGGTTCAATGAAAATGTTCAGTAAATGTCCACTTCAAAAAAAACTAATTCGGACTATTATTTAATGTCAGGCTTTACGGGGTTAAAAAATTCTAACTTATTTAATAATATGTTAAATAAAGATTAAATTAAATTAAAAATACATTGCCGCTCTATTAAAATATACACCACATGGTCAAAAGTTTGTGGACACCCTTCTTTTAATAAACAAGTTTAGTTAGTCACCTTATTTCCATCTTAATGCAACAGCATACAATATCATTTTACATGTACATTTAATAATTTCAGAGTAAATCAGTTTTAGAGAACTTTGTGCTTCTAACTTTGGGGCGTCTGTTTCAGTGTCCATGTATTTTTCCATGTAGTGTAAGAGCTTGGAGATCATGCAGCATAAATGAAAGCATGATAACCTTGTCATCTGGCTTGCCATTATCCATTTGAGTCTGAACGTAAGTCACGAGAGAGTCGATAAGTTGCGGGCAGCTCCTCATTGATATCCTCTCCTCCTCTCTAGCACAGCTGAGGTTTCTGCGAGAGCACAACCAAAACTTAACATTAAAACCGACATTACTTCTGTAAAACAGCACGATGATTAAACGTGCGCCAATCTGTGGTGTAACAGTCCTCTGTCTGTCCTGAAAGTAGAAATGTGCATAGACTTCTGGGCCCGTATTCGTAAAGAATCCTCTCAGAAAGCTCTTAATTTAGCTTAACAATTTCTACGTAAGAGTCTTAGCCTAAGAGCGATTCAGGACCAATCTGAGAGCAACTTTAAGCGAGGAAAAGACAAAAACTTTCATCTTAGTGAGGAGTCTGAAGACATTTGAAGACTGTGATTGGTTGGTTGTCCAAGAAGGAGAAAAACAAAAAAAAGAGTGCTTTAGGGTTTTTTATAAGCCTTCCTGTTTTACCGTACTCTCTCTCGCAAACACATTATATATATGTACATATAAATATACATATTTATATTCTTACTTTTCTATTTACCATGCTGTTAATGTTGTACTTAAGGTATTTAATAGGAAACGAACAGCGACACAATAAGGTTCTGAAAGTGCTGTAATTGTTTGTGTGATCCCTTTGCTTGTAGACCCAAATAAATGACAGACCCAAATCATCATTGCTGCAAAGTTGCATTTTTCCAGTTGCCAAATATGTTAACGTAAAGCCACGTTCACACCACAGCAGAACACGGTTGTCAGTCCTGTATTTGAGTCATTAACATGGTTACGTTCACACAATACAGTTATTTACGGGGATGACAACCGCAATCTATTACCAAACTCACACCCATCTATTTTCAGGACTCACAACTGCATTCTCGGAAAACACGCGCTGTGTGAACTGGACAACTAGCTGTAGTACAGTGCGAGAGAGCCGCTCATGTGTGGTTTCACTCTGGGTAAGTTACAGCGACGGAGAAATGAGCTGTGCGTCATCTAGGTTCTAGATCCAGTCACTGTTCTCCACTGGAGCGGTTTCCGTCAGTTTTGTGTTCTGTGCGTGACTCAAATGCAGTGTCAGGATGCGAGTGCATATACGGGCTTGTATTCAAGACACTACTGTAAGCTGCTGTTTGAACGGGACATTTCGAGACTCACACCTGTAAGGAAATGCGGTTGTCAATCCCTAAAACTGACAATGTGAACGAGGCCGTAGTTAATGTAGTGATTACTTTCATTTCTGGCGGTATGGCGTTTTTAAACTGTGTCGGAAATGTTAGCGTGTCTCTAATAATATTGGTCACAAACATGATCACTGCACGATCTAATGTGTAGTGTCTTATTAACTCACTGTCATGCATTGAGTGCAATGCATCTCTTCTCCCTCTTCACGTTTCGTTGATTTTCTCCACTGCTAAAGAAGCTCTTAAGCCTCTTAAAAGTCCTCGTCAGTACTCCTAACAATTGTGGACCTTAAGAGCTCTTTTAAGGGTTAAGATGCTTTCTGAATTACTTTCTTCTTTACTAGGATCTCTTCTTTCATTTTAAGAGGAAACGCCCACATTTCTTAGAATTGTCCCTAGGAGCAACTCTTTGCACTAAGAATGTTCATGAATACGGGCCCTGATTTTTATCAAGGTACTAAGCAAGCAATAAGGTATATACATGGTTATGAATTTGACAAAGTAAGAGTTATTTACTCACCCTCATGTCATTTAAAACCGTGTAATGTTATTTTTCTGTGGAATGATATAAGCTGTTAACTTGGAATATAGTACTAATTGTTACTTTTATAGTGCTTTTCTTATATAATTGTTAATATATATAAATAATAATAATTAATATATATAATTGTTACTTTTATTGTGAGATTTCTGAAAGGAATCTTGACAAATAATGTAAAAATTATTTTTTTGTGTGTGTTCCATGAAAAAAAAAAAAACATATGAGCTTGGAATGACATAAGGGTGCCTAAATTATGACAGAAATTTCATTTTAGAATGAACTATGACTTTAAGTGAAACCAGCAAGTATCTCAATTAATGCATTTTACTTAAAACGATTGTTTTATTCCTTTTGGATCGATGTCACTGTGTTCTTGTACTCAACAGTCAGTTTGACTGTTTCTCTGACAGTGTAACACACCTTAAACAGCCGGTGGTGTTGTAGAAGACCTCAGGGTCAATGTGTTTGTTAGTGTTGATGTCAGTCCAAATGCTGTACGGCACCACAATGGTTTCTGTAAGCAGTGGCAGGGCGTTCTTGATCAGCTCTGTCTTCAGTTTATCAGCCGAGGACAGATTCCACAACAGACCTGAACATCAAAGGGTCATACTGCATATTTCATATTGTATTTTTTTTAAACAGCTTTTGATAAACACGTAAATATTGAACACAAAACCAATTCACGTCACTTTCTTTTATTTTAACAATAAAGGACACCATTCACATACAATGTGATGAGATCATATGACACACAACATATTAAGCACAGGAAAGAGTCGAATGAGAGTGGCACGTCTTACCAGTGAGTTGTTGATGCGTTTCTGTAACGGTGGTGTTTCCGAGCAAGGTCAGAATGGCCTCTATTCCTTCACAACTGTCCACTTCAAGCTTGTTATTGTTGTCTTTAAAAACCAAGTTGCGCAGTGCAGCGGCGGCGGTCTGGTGCAGCTGTGAATTGTCGCTTTTCAGCAACTGAATGAGAGCAGGAATCCCTCCCAAACGCCAAACCTTTCAGCGATACAAAACAAGATAGATAGATAGCTAGATAGATAGATGGATAGATGGATGGACGGATGGACAGATGGATAGACGGACGGATAGATAGATAGATAGATAGATAGATAGATAGATAGATAGATAGATAGACGGATGGACGGATGGATGTTTAGACGGACAGACAGACGGACGGACAGATGGATGGATGGACAGATGGATGGATGGATAGATAGACAGACAAATGGATGGATGGACGGACGGATAGACGGACGGACGGACGGACAGACGGACAGACAGACAGACAGACAGACAGGCCGATAGACCGATAGACCGATAGATCGATAGATAGACGGATGGATGGATGGATGGATGGATGGATGGATAGATAGATAGATAGAAGACATTTTATCAGAATAGTCAACAAATTATGAGAGCTTAATCAAATATGAAAATGGTTGGTGGTTTTTATGGCTCTTTCTAATAGAATTACCCAACATGCATCAGTAGACAGGTTTAATTCTGACTGAAATCTTGTTTTAGTTTGCTGACCTCTTGTTTGGCTTGGTCTTCAGTGAAGGTCTGGTGCTGTATGAATGAAGCTCCACAGAGCTGATGGCTGATGTCTGAGTGTGACAGGAACTCCACTGCCTCCTGCAGAGTGATGTTAGGCAAAGATCCCTCGGCACCACTCGCACTGAACAATGTTCATGAAACAAGTAACAGACACACTATGACAAAAAACCATGACAAAAACAGAAAAAAAATACTATTTAAATGTGTATTTGCTAAAAATATTTTTTTAGAAGCACACTAGCATGTAGAGGATGTGAGGCATCTGCAAAATGAATGTTTCGAAAACAGAACTCACATTTCATACTGGCACATTAAAAAAAACACAAAAAACATGAATGCAATGGTTCTGTCAAGCATCTAATGTGCTTTTACATAATACTATTAGCGCATAATATACAGTAAGTAAACTAGATCGAGACGCAGCCCAGATGCAGCACACTCACCCCAGTGCTTCTGATTTGCTCTTGGTCGCGGTGACTTTCCTCACTGTCTGTGATTGGCTGAGGGAAGGTTTGATGATTGTCTGTGATTGAGCCAGCTGGTTATTCTCCTGGAGTCTCATGGATTGTCCAGTTGCTCGGATATATCGCACGGTAGCAGACCTCACTTTGGACTGCTGGGTAATTGTGCTGCCTGACTTATTCATGGCTGGGTCACTGTCACCGCGTCTCATCCCATTGGACTGAGACTGTGCATTCCAGTTCATCTGAGGCTCCCACTGGCTGTTCTGCGTCTGTCTTCTCACTGTGTTGCGCACAGACAAGCTGCGACCAGTCTGGCCAAATAAAAAGCAATGATGAATAAAGTGCTAATGGATTAAGAAAAATCACAAATAACATACAGTAATATTTAGGGGCCAAGCACCAAAGGTGCGATGGCACCTATTGTATCCGTTGGCGTTCTTCTTCTTCTTCCGTTTCTTCTGCTCTGGAAGTCTATGGCAGCCCATAGAACCGCTTGCAGGAAAGTTGTGAAATTTGGCACACTGATAGAGGACAGTCTGATCTATCACCATTGCAAATTTGGAGTCTCTAAGTCAATCCCTCTAGCGCCACCAACTTTATGTTAATAACTTTTGAACCGTAAACTCTAGAAGAAAAATTATTTTTTCCTCTGAATCCTTGGCTCATGTGCAGTCAAAAGGACACCAGTTTAAAAATAGTTTAGTTTTTTCGCTATTATTAATAGTTTGAAAAACCTACTTTTTCAAACTTGTCCTAGAAAAAGTAGGCCACCTAGTGGTCAGAATATATGAAAAATGTCTATTTTTGCTTATAACTTCTGAATGGCTTGACCAAAAATCACAAAACTCTCTATTTAGATTTGGTGTGGCATGCCGAGTTGAACCCAATTTTCCCATGTAAGCCATTTTTTGCGTCTGCCATTTTGGATTTTGTCGTAAAATGCTATATTTTACGAATGCATTGGCGTATCGTTACGAAACTCGGTATGTGACTTCGGCACCACGCCCTGACAGTAGGGGTGGGCGATCTATCGATTTTATATCGTGAACGATCTCGAAGACGTCTACGATCTACTTTTCAAGTGAACCGTAGAGATCTACAGCAATGAATGTTTATTAGATGACTGTGGCTGGTCAAATTATATCACACGTCTCTATCATGTGTCTTTCATGCGTGGTGACATATTTAAAAAACAACTCAACGGGAGCTAGCAGTAGTACTGCGATGAATAAAATTTTTGTTTCAGTTTTGATTTGTGCCGCAAGCTGTTCCAATCATTTCAAACGGTAAGCTTTCGCCTCTCCTAAAATCAGTCCAATCATGCAATGTGACTGCCGTAAAATGCAGTCTACTGTGGACATGCTTTATTTTAAAAAGAGTTATTAAAAGCGCATTAACTGCGAAAAAGAGACTGTTCCCCAGGTGCGTTCTTGTGCACGCGCTCCGAGGCGGCGCTAACACGAACAAGCGAAGTATATGTGGAGTTTCAGGCACGCGCATAAATGTCAAATATACACAATAATATGTCAAAATGTCTGTCTTGGCGAGTATTTACATAAAGACAGTCAGTTATGTCTTAAGCGAACATAAACCATTGGGAAAGAAATCGGATGCATGTCAGTATATTAGATCCGTGCAAATTGTTCAAATATGTAAGTCATAGGCTTGTTCCACTCTGGATATTCTCAATAGTGCATCTCAAAATTGGGAAGATTGCGATTCAGATCGTGGATCATGATTTTGTGTGACAAGATCGTGATATGGTATTTTGGGAAGATCGCCCACCTCTACCTGACAGTACTCAAAAAGTGTGGGGTTATAAAGTTATAAAGAAATGTAGAAAAATGCTAATAACGTTTGAATAAATTGGGCTATTGTAATGAAACTGGTCTCATTATATTCGTTTGTTTATGCCGAGAACATAGATACCAATGTTGCCATAGTCAGCTAAACTTCCTGTCCGCCATTTTAATTTATGTTGAAAACCTACTTTTTTTAACTCCTCCTAGACCGTTGGTCCGATTTTCACCAAATTTGACTCAGATCATCTTCAGACCATGCTGGCAAAAAATTTTGTGGATTTCGTGTGGATATACGAAACAGTTATCGTTTAACGCATCAACGAATATGCTGGAACGATGCCAAACTGCATCTGAGGATGTATCTCTGCAATGCGTTGACATATTGACACCAAACTTTTTTATGTGCCATTGTCACCTCAATCTGACCATGCCACATCAATTTGGTCACAGTGCCACCTATTGGTCAAAAGTAATAAACCATTCATTAACCACTAATAATGACATTTCCAAAAAAGCTAATAATTTTTGATGCTATTGGAACAGGTCTCAAAATATTCCTTGGGTCTTGCCGAGAACATAGATACCAATTTTGCCATAGTTGGCCGAACTTCCTGTCCGCCATTTTGATTTATGTTGAAAACATACTTTTTCAAACTCCTCCTAGACCGTTGGTCAGATTTTCACAAAAATTGAGTCAGATTATCTTCAGACTGTGCTAACAAAAAGTTATGGATTTCGTGTTGATAGACAAAAATGTTTTTGCATAGCGCCGCAACAAATTTGAGGCATGATGCCAAACTATGTCTGAGGCTGTATCTCTGCAAAGCTTTGACATATTGACACCAAACTTTTTGTGTGCCATTGTCAACTCACACAGAACACACCACATCGATTTGACAACAGCGCCACCTATTGATCAAACGTGATGAGCCATTAAATCATATTACTAGTGGTTGTATTTATGATTTTTCTGCCATTTTGACTAAAATCATCTTAAAATGGCTTCAATTACTCATTTCTGCAGTTGGTCTGATGCTTGCTTCTGCAGTGCTTGGCCCCGTAATTGCTGCTTGCAGCTATATTTATTATCAGTATTTATATGCATTAGACTTGTGCCGGTATTCGGTAATGCGATATATCACGGTGATTAATATGCACGATATTGTTATCGTGGGCACTTCTAAATACCGTGAATAATTATATATTACAAATTATTCCGAATTTTGAATGCATTTTAAGAATACGTTTCCCATCAACTGGTCAAAATGCACAACACCGCTGTATGCTGCGTGAAAGATGCGTGCGCACTCTGATGTAAATAAGCCCGGACGAGAAGCACATGGCGGAACATGTGAGAGACGCTCTGGATGAAAGCGCACTTTCACTCTCTGACAGCAGATGGCGCTAAACTGCAGAAATAATAATAATAATAATAATAATAATAATAATAATAATAATAATAATAATAATAATAATAATAATAATAATAATAATAATAATAATAATAATAATAATAATAATAATAATAATAATAATAATAATAATAATAATAATAATAATAATAATAATAATAATAATAATAATAATAATAATAATAATAATAATAATAATAATAATATAATAGTATAATTTTAAATTAAAATAAATGTACAGTAATAAAACATAATTTTGAAGAAATAATGCATTTATGTTTTTTACATTACATTTACATTTAGCAGAGGCTTTTATCCAAAGCGACTTACAAATTAGGACAATAGAAGCAATCAAAATCAACAAAAGA